>NC_068355.1:104003661-104256161 GCF_020536995.1 Dreissena polymorpha | reverse complement strand
TGATGAAATCTGGGTTGGGATTGTATTTGGGTCATCTGGGATCAAAAACTAGGTCACTAGGTCAAAAACTAGGTCACTAGGTCAAATCATAGAAAAACCTTGTATAGACAATAGAGATCACAGTTTTCATCCAATCGTTATGAAGTTTGGTCAGATCGTTTATCTTGATGAAATCTGGGTTGGGATTGTATTCGGGTCATCTGGGGGTCAAAAACTAGGTCACTAGGTCAAATAATAGAAAAACCATGTGTAGACTATAGAGGTCACAGTTTTCATCCAATCTTTATAAAATTCGATCAGAATGTTTATCTTGATGACATATGGGTTGGGATTGTATTTGGGTCACTTGGGGTCAAAAGCTAGGTCACTAGGTCAAATAATAGAAAAACCTTGTGTAGACAATAGAGGTCACAGTTTTCATCCAATCTTTATGAAATTTGGTCAGAATGTTTATCTTGATGAAATCTGGGTTGGGATTGTATTTGGTTAGTCAGGTGAATGATTCAGGGCCATCAAGGCCCTCTTGTACTAAAAATTATTACTTTATAGTTGATTCTGAGTAAGATGACCATCCTCCACACATGACTGATATAAAAACTTCCTGCTGACCATGATATAAAAAATATATCTGGCAACATTATATCAGGCAGATATCAGTGTGGTGGTATGATTAATTGCAGACTAGTCCTGACAAAGTGCAATTTGTGATATCCCGTACAAGTCGCCCTCAGACCCCAGATCTCATCCGCTCTACCTCGGAGGCCCTCTGCAGCCTTGACCTTGATCTTGCAGAAGTCCTCTGGCCAATGTGCAAGAAGTGTCGTGAACTAAACATCACCATCAACAAGGTGAGTGGGGGCTGTTGAGATTGGCCAGTGAAAATCAAAACCCGTGCATTGATATTAAATTGAATCCTTTTGGTAACTATGGTTACAGCTTCAGTGGTCATTGAAATTAATTTGGGGAAATATAAGTTACACTGTTGGTAACTGATGGTGTATATCTCATACACCGTCAGTTTCTAACAGTGTAACGATTATATATCACCGACTACCTTTTCCTTGTTGTATTTAATAGATATTCATATAGACATGTGTAAGTGTTATATTACATAGAATCCTATTTTGTTTCTCTTTGAAAATATACCAAACCAGAATTCCGTATTTAACCAGGTTTTCCGAAGGAAAAAACTTGTTTTATGATTGGCGAATGTCGGCGGACAGGCGGATCAAGCTTGTTCGGGCCATAACTTTGTTGTTCATTGTGAGATATTATAATCATTTGGCACATTTGCTCACCATCATTTAACAGTGTGTCGTGCGAAAGAATTCGTCAATATCTCCAAGGTCAAGGTCACACTTTGAGTTCAAAGGCCAAACATTGCCATAAATGAGCTTGTCCGGGCCATAACTATGTAATTCATTGTGAGATTTTAAAATCATTTGTTCACCATAATCGGCCTCTGCAGCGCCATTTCAGTTTAAAATACTTGTGAATAAAAGTGTTGGAATATAGGGCTTGAATGAAACTGGTGAGTTTGGATTGTCAATTTCTTTTTTAATGCAGAATAATGCGATGTTTAATTGTTTTTGTTGAAGAAGTGATGGATTGTCAGTGACTTCATTCAAGACTGTTAACTCTTTCAGTGCTGGAACCGAATTTTGAAGGCCTTTGCAAACAGTTTGGATCCAGATGAGACGCCACAAAACATGGCGTCTCATCAGAATCCAAACTGTTTGCTATTCTGATAGTATTCTTTGAAAAAAAAATCAAAGAAAATGCTAATTTTACAAATTCAGCAGACAACATTTTAGCAGACGACAAATTTCCCAGCATGCAAAGGGTTAAATCTTGTAATTGCGGTGCGTGTTTCTTTAATGAATATGTCGTTCCTTTGTTAGTTGATCAAAGAATGTCTGTCTACAAATAACTGCCTGCTTACGCCAACTGTTTTAAAATGGATAAGGAGGAAGGCGACAGAATAAAACAAAACTATACACAAATAAAAATGGTGACTTTAACCCATGCATCAACTGTCAGCGTGAAATAGCAAGACTTAACTAGAAATTTATCTTCAAACAGACATCTTTTTTTTTACATTGATAGGTGTATTGAAATTTCATTTAATGTGATAAATATGTTACCTGCTATCTAATAGCTACTACTTCCGTAGGTGAGTTATATCATCTGGAAATTTTCTGGAACAAAGCCGGGAGCCAACACCTATATACCCAGAGGTCAAATATATGTGGCCAAAATCGCTCATTTTATGAATACTTTTGCAATATTGAAGATAGCAACTTGATATTTGGCATGCATGTGTATCTCATGGAGCTGCACATTTTGAGTGGTGAAAGGTCAAGATCAAGGTCATCCTTCAAGGTCAGAGGTCAAATATATGTGGCCCAAATCGCTTATTTTATGAATACTTTTGCAATATTGAAGATAGCAACTTGATATTTGGCATGCATGTGTATCTCATGGAGCTGCACATTTTGAGTGGTGAAAGGTCAAGGTCATCTTTCAAGGTCAGAGGTCAAATATATGTGGCCCAAATCGCTTATTTTATGAATACTTTTGCAATATTGAAGATAGCAACTTGATATTTGGCATGCATGTGTATCTCATGGAGCTGCACATTTTGAGTGGTGAAAGGTCAAGGTCATCCTTCAAGGTCAAATATATGGGTCAAAATTGTGCATGTAATGTCACATCTGCAATATTAAAGCTAGCAATTTTATATTTGAAATGCGTGTGTTTCTCAAGGAGCTGCACATTTTGAGTGGTGAAGGGTCAAGGTCAAGGTCATCCTACAAGGTCAAACATCATATAGGGGGACATTGTGTTTCACAAACGCATCTTGTTTCACATTTAAAACCTGGTTTTGTGACAATTTTGTCCCTGTTTTCCATTTATTTCCCGTGTTTTGGTTAAGTTTTTGTTTAGACAAGTTTATGTATTTGTAATTTATTATCCGGATTATTTCATAGGTATCATATTAAACTTTTGTTTAATTTATGCCTTATGGGCAGTGTGTTTTCAAGTGTCCACGTGGCATTATCGTTTACATAGTAAACTAGGAGTATGTTAATAAATGCCATGTATTTGTTTAGACAAGTTTTAGTATTTGTAAAACTAAAATAACAAATTATTATCGGCGTGATTTTTGATTATTGTATTAAACTTTTGTTTAATTTATGCCACAAATGCTGTTTTTAGCTCACCTGTCATGAAGTGACATGGTGAGCTTATGTGACCGTGTGATGTCCGGCGTCCGTTGTGCGTGCGTCCGTCTGTCAACAATTTCCCCTGTACCCGACCCAACTACCGGTTTGTGTAGACAGTAGAGGTCACAGTTTTCATCCAATCTTTATGAAATTTGGTCAGAATGTTTATCTTGATAAAATCTGGGTTGGGATTGTATTTGGGTCATCTGGGATCAAAAACTAGGTCACTAGGTCAAATCATAGAAAAACCTTGTGTAGACAATAGAGGTCACAGTTTTCATCCAATCTTCATGAAATTTGGTCAGAATGTTTATCTTGATGAAATCTGGGTTGGGATTGTATTTGGGTCATCTTGGGTCAAAAACTAGGTCACTAGGTCAAATAATAGAAAAACCTTGTGTAGACATAAGAGGTCACAGTTTTCATCCAATCTTTATGAAATTTGGTCAGAATGTTTATCTTGATGATATCTATGTTGGGATCGTATTTGGGTCATCTGGGGTCAAAAACTAGGTCACTAGGTCAAATAATAGAAAATCCTTGTGTAGACATAAGAGGTCACATTTTTCATCCAATCTTCATGAAATTTGGTCAGAATGTTAATCTTGATGAAATCTGGGTTGGTATTGTATTTGGGTCATCTGGGTTCAAAAACTAGGTCACTTGGTCAAAAAATAGAAAAACCTTGTCTAGACAATAGATGTCACAGTTTTCATCCAATCTTTATGAAATTTGTTCAGAATGTTTATCTTGATAAAATCTGGATTTGGATTGTATTTGGGTCATCTGGGATCAGAAACTACATCACTATGTCAAATCATAGAAAAACCATGTGTAGACAATAGAGGTCACAGTTTTCATCAGATCTTAATTTAATATGGTCAGAATGTTTGTCTTGTTAAAATCTGAGTTGGGATCGAATTTGGGTCATCTAGGGTCAAAAACTAGGTTTCTAGGTCAAAGTTTAAAAAAAACTTGTGTAGACAGTAGAGGTCACAGTTTTCATCCAAACTTAATGAAATATGGCCAGAATGTTAATCTTGATAAAATCTGGGTTGGGATTGTATTTGGGTCATCTTTGGTCAAAAACTAGGCCACTAGGTCAAATCATAGAAAAACCTTGTGTAGACAATAGAGGTCATAGTTTTCATCTGATCTTAATGAAATGTGGTCAGAATGTTTATCTTGATAATATCTGATTTTTGATCGTATATGGGTCATCTGGGGTCAAAAATTAGGTCACTGGGCCAATTCTAGTAAAACCTTGTGTAGATGAAAGAGGTCACAGTTTTCATCACGTCTTAATGAAATTTTGTCAGAATGTATTAATTGATGAAATCTGGCTTGGGATTGTATATGGGTCTGATAGAATTTAAGTTGATGTAGCAAGGTTAGTCAGGTGAGCGATTCAGGGCCATCATGGCCCTCTTGTTGTTAATTGTGAGAATGTTAATCAAGACTGTGTATTTGTTTAGACAAGTTTTAGTATTTGTCTAACAAATTATTATCAGTGTTATTTTCAATTATTGTATTAAACTTTTGTTTAATTTATGCCACAAACGCGTTTTTTGTGTTCATGAAGCACGCAACGTTCTCTTTTAGAAGTAAATAACTTAGAGAATGTTTATCATTTGCATTATGTGCAAATAGTTAATTTCATGTGCCATATAACAATCTTGTCTATGACCAGTTAGTTGTTGAATATGTTTTACTCTTGTATTTCATGTACGAAGGTCGCAGAAAACAAAGAAAAAGCACCGTGCAAGACGTTGACCACGTGGCTCTTGCCACACCTCCGTCGACGTCAGACCATATGGCTGCCGCCATACAACGGTCTTTGCCAGGTGACGTCGACCAGGTGGCTTCAGCTGTGCGTCAGTTGACGTTAGACCATATGGCTCCCGCCATACTTCTGTCTTTACCCGGTAACATCACCAGTCATTTTATGACCGGTCCGTTCACCTGTCCCCGGTCCATTGACTGGTTTGGTCTGGGCCTTTCAGAGCCGCAAGCCTGGAGAAGATCCTGTTCCTGTGGACCTTTGCCACCGGGCACCGTGCAAGACATTGACCACGTGGCTTCGGACATGCGTCAGTCGATGTCAGACCATATGGCTCCCGATATACTGCTGTCTTTGCACGGTACTGAGCATGACGTCGACCAAGTGGCTTTGGCCATTTGTGGGTCGACTGAAGACCATATGGCTCTCGCCATATGTCGGTATTTGCTCAGTGACGTCGGCCATGCGTCGGTCGACGTCAGACCATATGGCTTCCGCCATACTTTGGTCTTTACCCAGTGACGTCACCGGTCATGTTATGACCGATCCGTTCACCGCGCACTGGCCCCCGGTCATTGACTGGTCCGGTCGCCAGTCACTGGGTATTACTTTATGACGTCACCGGTCATTTTATGACTGATCCCTTAACCGGTCTTTGACCGGTCCGGGCACTCGGCAGGACTTCGACTATGTGGCTTCGGCCATGCGTCGGTCGACATCAGACCATATGGCTCCTGCCATACGTCGGTCTATGCTCAGTGACGTCGACCACATGGCTTTGGCCATGCGTCGGTCGACGTCAGACCATATGGCTTCCTCCATACTTCAGTCTTTACCTGGTGACGTCACTGGTCATGTTATCACTGGTCCATTCACCGGACACCAATCCCTGGTCACCGGTCGCGGGTTATTGACCGGTCCAGTTCGGGCGACGGTCAGCAGTCACTGGGTTTTACCTTGTGACATCACCGGTCATATTATAACCGATCCGTTCACCGGTCTTCGACCAGTCCAGACACCGGGCAGAATGATGACCACGTGGCTTCAGCCATGCGTTGGTCAACGTCAGACCATATGGCTCTTGCCATATTTAGATCTTTGCCCGGTACTGGGCAAGACTTCAACCACGTGGCTCCCGCCATTCGTCGGTCTTTGCCCAGTGACATGGACCACGTTGTTTTGACCATGCATCGGCGATGTCAGACCATATGGCTCCCGCCATATTTCGGTCTTTACCCGTTAACGTCACCGGTCATATTATGACTGGTCCGGTAACCGGTCGTTGACCGGTCCGGTTCAATCACCGGGGACCGGTTCGGTCCCCGGTAGCGGGAACCAGTCACAGGCACCAGTCACCGGTCATATTATGACCAGTACGGTCACCGGTCATTGACCGGTCAGGTAATTGGTCATTGACCAGTCCGATCACCAATCACCGGCTATGATCCGGTGACGTCACCGGTCATATAATAACCTCCTCTGATTCATCTTAGCAGGATTCATCGTCTGCTTCGACCCACGGGTATCTTCTACGTTACCTAGTCGTATACCCCCTGCTATTACTCCATCGAGTCCAATACTTTATGGATTCAGCAGTCTCCAGGACACTTGTGACTTTCAATATTAAAAGCTTATGAAATACCTCCATCTGGTATTCCTACTTCTGACTCAGCCTGCTTCATACAAACCACTAGTCTTGCAGATGCTTCGGTTGAGGCGGGCTCAGAGTCTAATGTTGAGGCTGAACATTACTATTTGGCCTCTATTAATCAGGTCTATAAGTTATTTTTACCCACCCTTCCCTGTCGGCTACAGGCTTTGCAGTCACCGTCACGGAACAGTTGGCCTGCAAAGTGAGCTCGGCTGGATTAGCAAGACGATGTCTCGTGTCAACAACCGCCTTCAAAGTTGCTTGAGTACAATGTATGTTTTCCAGTCACTGGAACCCAAATAATTAGCCTACTCCATCGCCATGGTAAGCCCATAAGGACCTGACTGAGCTTAAACCGCTTATGACGGTAAAAGCTACAAGTCCCCTGTACCCGACCCAACTACCGGTTTGGACTTTTCCAAACTGCCGGGTCTAGATCCTGACAATAACAAGCTTTTGCTTACAATGCCAGTTGCTTCTACCTCTTTCTCAGTTCCTTACTCCGTGTTGGAGAATTGGCAACTGAGAGAGGGCAGATCCATAGATCTGCCTACCAGCTTGACCGCATGCGGCCACCGCTTTGTATATAGGTCGGGAGCTATCGGACTCAGGCCCGAGATGCTAAGGATCCGGAGGGACCTCATCTTATCTTCCCTGCCTCAATTTTCTTGTTGGAACCAGGAGTGAACTCGCTCAGAATTGCTCTTTTCACAGCAGATTCCCTTTTTGGAAGCAGGATACAGGCGGCAATCACTGCTGACCGGGAAGACCAGATCTTTGCTTCTCTAACAAGAAACATCTCTGGCCAGCACCTAGGGGCTCTTTAGCGTCCAGCTTCTAAGCACCCGGCAAGAACAACCTTTTTCTCTAAAAGGCCTTCTTCTATTCCACATCCGGCTTCTAACAGGCTGTCTTCCTATAGCAGGTCGTTTTCCTATCGGAATTCGTCTGGAAAGGATTCTTAAATAAAGGGCAAACCCAAGCCGGATCAGAAGACTTTCAAACCTTCGACAAGCAAGGGCAGACGTCCCTAAGGTCACTCCTAGGGATTTCCCTTTCTACCAACACACCTCCGATGCCGGAGGTACCAGTTGCAGCCATACTTCTGCACTTCGCAAATCAATTGCTTATAATGAAGTGTTCAACACTTTTCTATTCTACCGATTTTCAAGTCTGGTTGGAGTGGGGAAATTTCGGCTTGCCGTGAATTTCTTTCCCCACCCATTCTTGACCATGAGCTTCTGGCAACCGGTCCGTCTCTAACCGGTCAGGTCGCCAGTCTTTCTGCTGCGAAGTCTTTTCCGAAAGAATACGTCCTCTTCAGCACTATCTCTCTGCTTGTTGGAATTTATCTCAGGGCAATCTGCTTACACAGATTCCCATCCTTCCGTCCTTAGTTCCCCACATTCAGTGGTGACTAGACTAGGAGACTCTTGGCAGGAGTACCGCTTCTTCCACCACAACCTTCCTTACATCTCATCAGATGCTAGCAGGGAAGGTTGGGGGCGCTTACCTGGAACCACTCAGCCTGATCATCTCAGGTATGTGGTCTCCTCAGGAGTATCTCCTGCACATCAACAATCTCAAAAAGCTAGCAGTCTTTCTAGGTGTATCTCATTTCCAACACATCTTCGCAACTCCTGTGTGATGGTGTCAACAGACAACACATCAGTCGTGGTTTACATCCAGGCACAAGGGTGAGCACATGATCACCTCCTGTATCTGGAAACCAGGAACTTTGCAAGAACCTCAACATTTCTCTCTTGTCCAAACACATACCAGGTCGTCTCAATGCCCTGTCGGACAGTTTGTCTTGCAAACACCAGTTCCTGTAGTCAGATTGGACATTTCATCAGGAAGTGACAAACTAGATTTTCCTCGCATTCGATTATCCACTGGTCTACCGGTTTGTGACCAGAGACAACCACCGACTTCCTGTGTAAGTGAGTCAAGTTTACGATCCAGCAGCGTTGGCAATTGTCACGCTTTTGTCTTCTTGAGACCAGCTGGACTTTTACACCTATATCTCACCCATCCTATTCCTCTATCTTGGAGTATCAATGTGAGCTCTTGCCAGATCCTCCTGGTCGCCCCTTGGTGGCCCAGGAGATGCTGGTTCAACGACCTTCTCAGTCTCCTGTACGATTTTTCCAGGAAACTTACTTACAAGTCATATTTCCTATCTCAGAGAGATAGATTTCATAAGCTCCAGACATGATCCACTACAAGTCTGGCCATTATTTGGAAATCCCTACAGAAGAACGTTTTTCTGTTAGGGCTTCAACTCTCGTTGCCTCTGCAAAGAGAAAATCCACCAGAACACTCTACGATGCTTTCTAGAAAATTTTCTCTGAATGGTGTATTCAAGGACATATTGAATTATTGATCCTCTCAATCACTCTGCTAGACGCGTAGAGGATTTCTTATCTTTCTCTTTGATGATAAGAAACTTTCTCTTATCTCCATCAAAGGATACAGACTATGCTTTCGCATAACTTGGCTTTTTGTAAGTCATCACAAGTCTATGCTGACCTACCTATTTTGGAAATGATCTTAGCCATGGAACTTCAACGTTCTGTTTCTTGTTCCTTTACCCCTTAATGGTTTTGGCTTGCGTTCTTTGATCGCTTATTACGTTCCTGATGAACCTTTCATCAGACGTCCTAACAGTTCCTAAAACTGGAAGACCATTTTCCTTCTTACCATGGCTTCAGCCAAACGGAGAAGTGTAATACATGCTCTTTCTGTCGAAGACGACCATCATTATTTTGATCCGATGGTTTTGACTTTTTGTTGTGTCAGCCAGGATTCTTTCTAAATATTAACTCCCCTATATAGCTTCTAAACCCTTCAAGGTCCCAAGTCTTTCTAGAACTTGTGGACATGAAGATGAAGGTAGACTTCTTTGCCCAGTCAGGGCTTTCAAGTTCTACCTCAGCAGAGTAAGTCCATTCGATGTTCGATGTACTCTTCATTCCTTATAAAAAGGGGGGGGGGCAATGTGTCTGCGGCTTCTTGTTGGGTAGCCTCGATTTAGAAAGGCTCACTCTTTTCTCTCCTTTTAAAGAGCAGACCGCATGAATTACGAGCTCTGTCAATTTAGTGGGAGTATAATTATCACATGTGCTCCGAGATGCTTTCTGGGGGAATCCGACCACCTCTTTTTATCTTTGTTCTCTGGAGTTCCAAAAAGACTAATTTTTTTGGGGGGCCCCCTTGTGGTTTCACAAACGGTAGTGTCTTTCATGACATAGACATACTAACTCTTTTCTGAGAAGTCAAGTCAATACCGTACTAACGAAGATTACCTGAAAACCCTAGTTATGGGTTCTACTATCATTAGCTGATAACCCTGGTTATGGGTTCTGCTGTGATGGGGATTGGGGGGCTATAACATGAACCTTCCCACCGCAGCTGCAAATTCAGCTATAAGATAAGGATAGATAGGTAACGTATTTATGACATTAAAACAATTTTTTTAAGTAAATTCATTTTAATTATTAAATACTTACCTGCTATCGGTGAGTCCAACCTCCCACCCGCTCTTCGACTAATATTTTTGTATATATTGGAAAAAGACTGAAGGGTATCTATTTTTGCCTAGGTTACATTACACTATGTTGGTCTAGTTTGTTTGGGTATATAGATAATGGCTCCCAGCTTCGTTGCAGAAAATTTCCGGATGATATAACTCACCTACGGAAGTAGTAGCTATTAGATAGCAGGTAAGTATTTAATAATTAAAATGAATTTCACTTACAAAAATTGTTTTAGTGTATGGAAATACACCCTTTTCATGTGACCAATGTAAGCCAATTGGATTAGGTCATTTTTGTATTAGATGAGATATGACAGCTAAGAAATTGTATAAAAGTTTAAAATACTTCAAAAGAAAACATAGGGGTATTTGCATGATGAATACTTTACTACATGCAGTTTTACTTTTCAAAATATTTAGATTTTGTTATCTTTTATGAACCTCTTCAAAGTTTTTAAAGTATTGTTAAGTTTACTACATGTACTGAATTTTCCCACATATAGCGCGCCCCCATGTATAGCCGCAGGCTGTTTTTTAAATGCAAAAATGGAGAAAACAATATTTCAAGACAATAAAACCACCAAATCGAACCGAAAATGTCCGCCATTTTACTATTGCGCAATCCAATAATCTGGGTCATTGGAAAGCTTAATTAAGCATTCAAAAGAGGAAGCGTCATTATGATTAGGAGCATGGGTTGCATAGCACTATACTTTTCTGACAATTTTGTAATTTTCTAGCAACAGTCCACATGCATTTCTTGTAAAACGTGCGAAAATAATAATTCATGTACATCATGTCATTCTTCCTTGGGGAAAGCATTGGCTTTAAATTTGAATGCTGAATAAAAGCTTTGTGAGTATGGGAGACAGGGCTTCAGTTGAGATATGTAAATATTGAAGTAAAACTGTTAATCTATTATGTTGGACTAGTGGGGTTATTATTTGTCGCACTACACAGGCGTAAATGTGATGAACATTGTAGGTGCAAAAAACCTGGACCAAACTGGAAAACACTAAAAAGTCCCTGTTCACACCTACCTTTAGCCACAAAATTGACCTTATTGACACCTACCTTTACCAGTCCAACATAAGCTGTCAATGTAGAAGTGCACAAACACAAACACAGACAAAGAAATGTTTGCGTACTTTATTCAAATATTTTTTTTTTTTAAAAACTGTCGCTACCCCGTTCATATCTGCTGTTACCGACTTTTTGTTGTTTCAACAATGGCCCCTTCAGTCTGTAAAATTATAGGTTGTAGTTTTCTGGAATTAAAAAAATGGCGCTATTATGAATATTTACAATTAAGAAATGATTTTTTTGCAATTCAGCAGCCTGGATAGTGTTGTATTAATATATAACGCTCACAAACTTTTTTATTTGAAATATGGAGGTAAAAAAATGTGCGCTATACCCGACAAAATACGGTATTCACCCAAACAACAATAATTAGTTCAAATATTGATCATATATCAATAGAACTAGTCAAAATATGAAAGACTTAGTGCACATATAGTTTTTGCATATTTATCTAATATTCAGGATGTTCAGGAGTCATTGGGTATCAGTATAGCAGGGGGAATGGCCAGCCCTAGGGG
The DNA here is from genome assembly GCF_020536995.1 of Dreissena polymorpha. NCBI lineage: Eukaryota > Metazoa > Mollusca > Bivalvia > Myida > Dreissenidae > Dreissena > Dreissena polymorpha. Next base: position 104,244,364 of record NC_068355.1, on the reverse strand, counting down.
TGACACACCCATCTATGTGACCAACATCAACCCACAGGGCTGCCTGGGCCAGTCTGAACAAATACAGGTACAGTATTTTAACTGTTTAATGTGAAATAAAAACAATAAATCAATGTGCAATAAAAAAAAATGTTAAACTCTTCTTTCTCTGCTTTGAAATATATATACAACTTCACATCTTTGCAATCACTTACCTGAAATTAAATATAAAAAAGTAAAACACATTAAACATATTGCTTTTTTTAAACAATATCATTTCAAATGCTGTTGTAAGAAACCACTGTTTATTACTGGTTTACATGATAATTTACCCAATAATGCAAATGAAATGGTCTATTGCCCTCAGGCATTTATCTGCCAGGTTTTATGACTAATACGGTTGACCAGCATAAAAAGTGTAAAAACACTTTACAAGGGTCACCAGATAAGCGAAAAATAGAGCCTAAATCTGGTAAAATAGTGCTGTAAAATTGACTGTTGGAAAATTTATAGTCTTTTATTATGGACAAAAAATCGGTATGTCCAAAAATTTAGTCACAAAAAATAATTACTTTGGATAAAAAGGGGCTTTGTGAAATAAAAGAGTGTCCGAAAATTTAGAGTAATTACAGTTACTCTTGCTTTGCAATGATTTAGCAGGCTTAGTATCTTGGACAGCCAGCAAATGTTAGCTTTACCTGAAAAGTATAATTATACAAACAAATAATTAATATGAGCCGTGTTCTGAGAAAACTGGGCATAATGCATGTGTGTAAATTGTCGTCCCAGATTAGCCTGTCCGTTTTTTTGTTTAAATGAAGTCTCTTCTTAGCAAAAATTCAATTTAAGCGGAAAGTGGAGTCCCTGATTAGCCTGTGCGGACTGCACAGACTAATCTGGTAAGACACTTTACACACATGCTTTATGCCCAGTTTTCTCAGAACGTGACTCATATGCTTAATTGCAGAGAGGTGATGTGCTGCTGGCTATAAACCAAACCCACCTTCTGGGTCTGTCCCATCAGGAGGCTGTTGCTCAGGTGAAGGCCAACACAGGGTTGAAGGTTGTGACCTTGAAAATTGTTGAGGCTCCAGAGACCTGCATGGGGCCGGGAAACTTCATTCCAAGCTGGCTGTATTGGCAGCAACTTCCCAAGTAGGTTTCATAATGATGTCTTGGCCTCACATCAAGCAGTTCATGCCTCTGAAAAATTATCAATATGGTACTTAGTGTAAACTAAAAATATTGACCAATATTTTGATGATGCAACTTATTATGCCCCCCTTGGAAGAAGAGGGGGTATATTGTTTTGCTCATGTCGGTCCGTCCGTCCGTATGTATGTCCGTATGTCTGTCCACCAGATGGTTTCTGGATGATAACTCAAGAACGCTTAGGCCTAGGATCATGAAACTTCATAAGTACATTGATCATGACTCGCAGATGACCCCTATTGATTTTAAGGTCACTAGGTCAAAGGTCAAGGTCGTGGTGACCCGAAATAGTAAAATGGTTTCCGGATGATAACTCAAGAACGCTTAGGCCTAGGATCATGAAACTTCATAGGTACATTGATCATGACTCGCAGATGACCCCTATGGATTTTGAGGTCACTAGGTCAAAGGTCAAGGTCACAGGGACCTGAAATAGTAAAATGGTTTAAGGATGATAACTCAAGAACGCTTATGCCTAGGATCATGAAACTTCATAGTTACATTGATCATGACTCGCAGATGACCCCTATTGATTTTCAGGTCACTAGGTCAAAGGTCAAGGTCAGGGTGACCCGAAATAGTAAAATGGTTTCTGGATGATAACTCAAGAACGCTAATGCCTAGGATCATGAAACTTCATAGGTACATTGATCATGACTTGCAGATGACCCCTATTGATTTTCAGGTCACTAGGTCAAAGGTCAAGGTGACCCGAAATAGTAAAATGGTTTCCGGATGATAACTCAAAAACGCTTATGCTTAAGGATCATGAAACTTCATAGGTACATTGATCATGACTCGCAGATGACCCCTATTGATTTTCAGGTCACTATGTCAACGGTCAAGGTCATTTGAAAAAAAAGTTATGAGCTATTGTCATCACCTTGGCGTTAAGTTTTGTGTTTAGGTCCACTTTTCTCATAAAGTATCAAAGCTATTGCATTCAAACTTGGTACACTTACTTACTATCATGAGGGAAAGGCCAAGTTAGATTACTCTGGCGTATATTTTGACAGAATTATGTGCCCTTTTTAAACTTAGAAAATTGAAAATTTGGTTGTGATTGGGAATATAGCCGAATTTATTCCGGGTGATAACTCAAGAATTCTTAGGCCTAGGATCATGAAACTTCATAGGTACATTAATCATGACTTGCAGATGACCCCTAGTGATTTTCAGGTCACTAGGTCAAAGGTCAAGGTGGCAGTGACAAAAAACGTATTCACACAATGGCTGTCACTACAACTGACAGCCCATATGGGGGGCATGCATGTTTTACAAACAGCCCTTGTTTTTAAATTTGAGACTTTATTCTTTTATTTAGTATTATTAGTTTGAACATATTATATTTCAAACAAGTAAACATCATTTATACATGGAATATCATACAACATTACTCATATATACATGTTCGAAAAGGATAGAAATGAAAGACAATGTCTTATACAGTGGAAACCCTCTAAACCGGATCCTCTACACCTGAATCCTCTCTAAACCGGACATAATGTCCGATCCCATTTATTCCCCTATAAAACCATGCATAAAATATCTCCTCAAGACTGGAATCCCCTCAATTCCAAATACCAGTCATTCTTGGGATCAAAATTGGGTCATTCCGTACGTAATTGTACCTCTCAAACGGTTAGGACGAGTTTATTGCACTTCAGACCTAGAGTCAAAAACTTGTGAATAATAGATTAAAGACCCGTGCAAAAATTGCCTGTAAAAATTGCAAAACAATTTATCAATAGAAGTGATAATACTGATTATAAGTACTGACACCAAGCATGGGGTTCTTTAGTGCGTTTTGTTTTTTATGTAGGAAGCAGTGCTAAATTTCATATGCTTAGTGCTATTTAATTTTGAATTGTTTGTTACAATTACTAATTTAGTGTCATATAAACTGGTGATTTGCAGAGTTCTTGAAGCAGTTGCCTTTAGATATTCATTTAGATTTACAAATTGGCAATTCAGATAACTAAGACGAAAAATGTCTGAACCTCTTTGTTTGTGAAGGCGCATGGCATTGTCTCTAGAAGACAAAATCAAACTGATTAAAGAGTGATAGATGTTGCCTTTACCTACACTCAAGATGCTGTCAGAGAAATATGGGGTAGGAAAGTTAACTACTAGTGAACTAGTCTCATGCAGAAAACAAAGCTTCATCCAACAATAGTCTGAAAAACAATGAGATGAAATTTGAAAAGATCAACAAATATCAATCTCTGGTCCGATCTGAAAGTGTGTGTCTTTCCACATAAGGCTATGTAGTTGACCTTCTGAAAGTAAAATGGTCAATTTCCTCTTTAAACCGGAATCCTATCTTAACTGGAATTTCCTCTCGGTCCCCAGGGTGTCAGGTTTAGAGGGGTTCCACTGTATGGTTCTTCTCCCATGATTTATAAAGAGTTGCATGTTTTCAGACTTAGTTGGCTGTATTAGGCAAAATGAACAGTATGGTAAGACAGAAAAAATCCAAATATAGAGTTTAATTTGATCAATAAAAGTAATAGGTTGGCATTTTTAACTCGCCTGTTTTCGGAGAAAACCCAAGGTATTGTCATAGCCAGCTCGTCATGTCTGCCGTCTGCGTTGTGCTAAAACCTTTACATTTTGTCAAGGTTTTAAAAATTGGCTCTAAAATCAAAGTGCTTCAACCTACAACTTTGAAACTTCATATGAAGCTGCACCTTGATGAGTTCTACATGCCACACCCATTTTTTGGGTCACTAGGTCAAAGGTCAAGGTCACCGTGACCTTCAAAACAAAAACAAAATATTCTGACAAGCTTTCATTTATTCAAAACTGCACCCGTAGCCGAGTGTGGCACCTGTTATGCGGTGCTCTTGTTGAAAATTGTAAGAGATAAGTAAGTAAAGTTTGGATAGAAAAAAAAGAAGAGAAGGTTTGTTTGGTTTGAAAGTAAAATAAAAAATAAAATTGTGATTTGTTTTGTAGCATATTCACGTATCAAATCGCTATCTATTTATAATAAATTTGTGAACTGCATCAGCTATTTTAGCTTTTGTTAGGTAGTCACAAGTTTCAATGTATGGGACAGAATAAATGGATATTGTGTTAATGAGTGAATATGTACATATTGAATGCATTTAAGAGCGTATGTAACAATTGAGAGTGTCTGTCGCCATATGAAATTTTAAATCATTCGATCAATATTAATAAGTCTTTTGAATGAATGAAGCATTTCAGCTTTTTTGATGTGGTTGGGAAGGTGATCTCATTCAGATACAGTAGATGGTAAGAAAGAAGTTGAATAGAGTGATGTTGGGGGTTGACTTGTTTGTAGATGTGATGAATTTCTACTAGAGTAATTGTTACGTAAGCCAACTGTTGGAGGAAAGAGAGATTTAATGTTGTTTTGTCATTGGTGGAATTCATATCAAACATAAATATTAATTATTGTTTGCGTCTCCAATGGCTGATGGTTTTCCACCCAAGCTCATTTGAAAGGCCTTCTAATGAGGCTGAATGTGTGCATCTATATGTTATTTGCGCTGCTTCAGTATGGATTTTTTCATGTACATCTTTTTTATGTTTTGTATAATTATCGAAAACAGTGTCTGAATATTCAAGAATTGGTCTTAAAGAAATAAAAGTATATTTTGTTGAGCACTTTTCTATCAATTGTGTTTATTATAAAGCATTTTAAGCTTCATGTGATGTTAAACCAAAAGACAATTTCACAAATGTCAATCATACTTAAACTTGTCTGAAACATGACCCTAAGGCATAATTGGTTACATTTCACTATCAATGAGGAGGAATAAACATAGGGAAGTAGTTTTAATGGTTATTTCAAAACTGACAACTCATCACTGCCACAATACTGTACTTAGCATTGGCCATGCATATTAACCGTGCTCTGTGAAAAAGATTAGCCTGTGCAGTCCACACAGGCTAATCAGGGACGACACTTTCTGCTTTAATGAAATTTTTTGTTTAAAGAGAGTCTTGTCTTAGCAATAATCCAGTTAAGGCGGAAAGTGTTGTCCCTGATAAGCCTGTGCCGTCTGCACAGGCTAATCTGCGACAAAACTTTATGCACATGCATTAAACCCGCTTTTCACAGAGCACGGCTCATATATATTTTTATCAGCCATTAACCTCCTTTTTCAGATTCCCATGGGTCAGTTGTCAGTTACTGGCATAAGTATGTGCACTTTGCACTGGTAAACCAGCTATTGCAGGAAAAGTGGAGTAGGTTAACTGACCTCTGAGATATGATTAAAATACTGATCACAAAATTAATGGCAACCACATTCAAACATAGTAAGGGCTATTGATGTTCTCAAGCCCATTGCCTTTCAGTGTGTGCCAGACAGTGAAGACTGTGACCCTGCTGCGTAGTCCCACGGGCAGCTTGGGTTTCTCTGTGGTGGGTGGTGCAGACTGTCTCCAGGGAAGCCTACCAGTCTACATCAAGTCTGTTGTCATGGAAACACCCGCATACAAGGATGGTCGTCTCAAGTAGGGATAACTGTTGTTTTGTTTTTGTGATTTTTCGTGTGTTTTTATGCTCCCCATATATATATATATATATATATATATATATATATATATATATATATGGGGAGCATGTAGTTGCCAGTTTGGGGTTCCTTACTTACTTCCATCACACTTTTGTTACTGTTTCTCATAGCGCCTTCAATATTTTACCGATCTCTTACATATTTGGCATGTAGGTACCTTGCATGGACCTCTACCTTTTGATGATGTTTGACGTCACTGGGGTCAAGGTCACTGAGGCTAATAATAGATTTGTCCATCACACTTTTGTTACAGTTTCTCATAGCACCTTCAATATTTTTCCGATCTCTTACATATTTGGCATGTAGGTATCTTGCATGGACCTCTACCTTTTGATGATGTTTGAGGTCACTGCAGTCAAGGTCACTGAGGCTAATAATAGATTTTTCCGTCACAATTTTGTTACAGTTTCTCATAGCACCTTCAATATGTTTCCGATCCCTTACATATTTGGCATGTAGGGACACCTGTCCTGAGCTCACATCAAGTTGCCTGACAACTCTCAAGGGTTTCTTGCGGGAGGCCATGTTTGTTAAGATCTTTCACAGCAACAAAGTCCTGTGTTTGTTTTAAATGAAACAACGTCAATTGCATCTTTATAGTGGAACGCCTTTCTTTGTTATCTTTTCTTTGCAGATGACCTTTTATCAACTGTTTTTTACTCAATAAAATACACTATGTTTTCTCCTGTTCTCTGCAGGTGTGGTGACCAGATACTTAGTGTAAACAATGTGAGTTTGGAGCATGTGGCACACAGCAAGGCAGTTGAGATCCTAAAACATGCAACTGGAGCTGTGTCCCTGCGTGTGGTGTCATGGCCTGGAACCAGCATTTGATGTAATAGGAACACAAGGCCATGAACCAGCATTTGATTTGAAAGGACACAAGTCATGGTCTTGACCCAGCATTTAGTTGCAGAGACACGTGACTGGAACAAGTTTTTTTGTAACATGTCATAGCCTGGAATGATTATTTCATGTGATTGACACATGATCTGGAATCTTCTATTTTCTAAGCAGGATTGTGCCCTTGCTTGTTGTGTCATTGTCAAGAACTAGTTTTCAATGTGAAATGTACTTTTTGTGTAGGCATGTTGTTAACAGGTGTGGAACTTGTATTTTATTTAACAGGGCTGGTGAGACACCAAGAACAGTTTTTGAAGAAACATGTCATAATCTGGAACCGATAATTGATATCAGATGAATAGTTTCCCTGCTCGTGGTTTTTTTGGCTTCGAAACAGTGTTTGGTGTAACTGGAATTGTTCTGCTTTATGATAGGTAAAAACAGACCACAAACTGAGTGTATCAATTTGTTCATATGACCCTAGCTTCCATAGCAAGATAAAGTGATGTGATAGGGTCATTAATGATTACATGCAATAAAACTTTTGACCAAAAAGCAAAGGATTTTGAAAAAAGACAGTCATCCTTATTAAATGTGTGTTGCTTGGTGTAGTGTTCAGTTGATTAAATACGTAACTTTAATAAATATTCTATGGTATTATGATCTCAATACAAAGGCATTATAGAAACAGAGTACCCATTTTTTTTATCATAGTTTGAAAGGAACTATGACTATTACTAATGTTTATCACCCTGTGGCAAAGCCTATATTGTTAAGAAGGTAGTTATGTACCAATCCACAGAAAATTACTGTTAACCATTAATTAACACTGTATATCATCACTGTGTTCTTCCTTGATATAAACTTAAAATCCTACAAGGTACCTTCCCATTCCATTTTTAGCTCTACTGGCCGAAGGCCTGAATAGCTTATGTCATGGCGTGGTTTCCGTCGTCCGTCTGTGCGTGCGTTAGACTTTTTCTTGTTTACGCGATAAAGTCCACAGTTTTCATCCGATTCTTTTCAAACTTGTTCAGTGTCTTAATATTAATGAGGACTCGAACCCTATTAAAAATGGGTTTCATCAGAGTAAAAAGTCCAGAATTATCTCCCCTTTAATTTGAGAAAATTGTGAAATAAGGCTTGTTTACGCAATTAAGTCCACAGTTTTCATCCAATCATTTCCCAACTTGCACAGTGTCTTTATCTGAATGATGAGTCAAACCCTATTGAAAATGAGCAATATCGGAGTTATAAGTCCAGAATTATCTCCCCTTGAATTTGAATAAATAATGAAAATTCAGTTTTTTTATGTGATAAAGTCCATAATTTTTATCCAATTCTTGGCAAACTTGCACAGTGTCTTTGTATCAATGAGGACTCAAACCCTTTTTAAAAAGAGCAATATCGAAGCAATAAGTCCAGAATGACTTCCCCTTGAATATGAGAAAATTTTGAAATCCCGCTTGTTTATGCAATTAATTCCACAGTTTTCATCCAATTATTTCCAAATTTGCACAGTATCTTTATATCAATTAGTTTAAACATATTTATTTTTTTTTGGCAAGTACAATATATCAAAATACACAATACAATAGTTATCAGAAAAGGATTGAAACGGAAGAAATAATTCTTATAGAGTTTCTCTCCTTGATATCTTTATATCAATGAGGACTTGAACCCTATTGAATATGAGCAGTATCGGAGAAATAAGTACACAATAATCTCCCCTTGAAATTGAGAAAATTCTCCTTGTTTGCGCGATTAAGTACACAGTTTCCATCTTATTCTTTCCAAACTTGCACAGTGTTTATAGCAGTAGAGCGATTCAGGCCCTCATGGGCCTCTTGTTTCAATAGCTACACTGGCACAATAATTGTTATATGCTTTTATTTTTTCTAATGACAAATATGTTATTAACAATATTGCTCATTGTAGAGGTAAATTGATTGGAGAGATTTGACATTTTGTATTGTCTTATTTTTAAGTTGCTGTCCTGTAAAAAGTGGCTTTTAATTGATTGTGTTTTCTATCAACAAGAGCAGGTCTCTCTAAATGTATTCTGTAGACATGTAGTAATAGATTGCTTAAGTCGTTTTAGGTTTTAAATCTTGGTTTAAGTTAGTTTTCTTATATTGCAGTGTAACTGTTTATTGTTCATTGTTATTTATTGAATCTGTCTTGTGTTTTGTTTTAAATTTGTATCTTCTGTGCATTGAAAATGCTTGGAAACTTCAGTTTGTGATGATGCAGGTAAAATTGACAAAAAAATACATTGCACCATCATGTGATTAAAGCCCCAGTTTGCGGAATAGATCGTTGTTTTGCATATAAATCATATAGCGAGAAATAAACTTTACATTCATTCATTGAAATATATTTTTTATCGAGGTCGACATAAAAAACCTGGTCAAAATCGGTTTTGAATTTATAAAATAATTTATAAATGACCATAAATACATGCAATAGGCGAAAATCATTGCAGCGTCACGAGCTATGCAAATTATAACTATATTTGCTTTCTCTAAACATTATTAGCATATGGAAGATAAATACATAGATTTAGCAAAACACTTGCGTTGCAACTCAGTTTCTGTCTGTAACAGATGTATTTGCATTTGTTCAAACCTTCTCTCCGCTAAATTCGCCCGTATCTGCAATTTTGTTTGTTTATGTATTAAATTAACTGTCGAAACATGAATATTAATTAGGTCGTTTTCTTACTTTACCGTACTTGAACCCAAAATAAAAATTGCTATATTGTTTGTTTTCAACCGATTTCAACCGGTTTTTTAGTGATATCCTCAATAAAAACACGTTTTCTTACGATTCTGCCCATATATATATAGCTATGACTGGGGATTTTAACCGCTCTGATTATGCTTTCATAAAAATAGATACAAAAATCCAATAGCATGACAATATAAATGGGCTTTGCTCTGTGAAAAGGGGGTTTAATGCATGTGCATAAAGTGTCGTCCTAGATTAGCCTGTGCAGTCTATACAGGCTAATCAGAGATGACACTTTCCGCCTAAACTGGATTTTTGATAAGAACGGACTTTTTTACTACAAAAAATACCATAAAAGCGGAGTGTCATCCCTGATTAGCCTGTGCAGACTGCACAGGCTAATCTAGGATGACACTTTACACACATGCATTAAACACCTTTTACACAGAGCACAGCCAAAATCGGTAATCTCAAGTAGTGTGAATGTTATTTCATAAACTTTGGGCTGTCAGGTATATGGACATTGTGGAGACTGGTGGAATATGGGCCGCTACTTTATCTTTAATTTACTAGTACCTTGGGTCTAACTAAAGTGGTTGTAATAAGTGGCTTACCTTGTAGTCTATTACTAACATTTAAAAAAAGGTATAAAATAGTGTAGTGTGATGAAATCTATGTTCAATTTTAAACTCCTGTTATTCATTCTTTTTCGTGCTTACAAGCACACAATAGGAATTTTTTATCAGATTTTCATCGGAAAGACCAAAATACAGGCTTTGTGTGCATAATACATGGTGCACTCTCGACAACACATGGCTAGGACTGAGTAATCTAAGTATTTATCATGAAGATGTGACATTTCAGTTGATATCATTTTTACAATCTTTAAAAACATTTCCAGCATTTAGTAACAACTGTTTTACACATTTGTAAGAAGATGCGTTAAACACCCTAATTTTTACGTTGCTTTTATGTATTCTCACATATAATAAATACTTCATATGAAATATTGAACATGAATAATTTGTATTTAAGAAAAGAAAAATTGAAGCAAAAGATAAGTCAAGTATTTAATTTTTGTTGGGAAGGTTTTTGAACCCATTATACCTGAACATTCCATTTTGTTTCAAATTGTATGTTGTTACTGTATCTTATTTAAATTTATATCAACTTATCAAGGTGTTTGTCTTCATATATTAAATATACATTTTTTGGTAGTTGTTACATTTGAACGCACAAATCCTTTGAAGTTATTATTGGACGCAATTACAATTTGGTTTTGTGTCATCAAAATAGTGCTTTATGGGAATTTCTGTGGTATGAAAACTTGCAGTATTTTCTCGAGTCGTGATGTTTTTGGTCTTGAAGTCTCACTTTGGGTTTCAACGGTTGCAATAGAGTAGCGGTACACTGTGTCAGATATCTAAGACTTAGTTCAGGAGTTTTCTTTCCTAACATATTTGACAGGAAAATGTATGAAATATAGTTTTGAAATGAAATAAGTCCTATGGTAATGTGTAAAAATCAATAAATCAAACATTGTTAAGAGTTTTTGTACCAATTCTAAAAAGTATCGACTTTTTTTTATATTCTTTGTAATGAATAAATATATATTAAAGTCTCTTGGAAAATGTGTTTGTAAATATAATTGTTCTATATTGTTCAAGATTTGATTGTGTTCACCCTTCATTATCATATAATGTGACTTATTTTGTATTGCAAATTAAAACATACTATGAGACAAACCAATAAAAATGAAACAAATACAAAGACAGTTCTAATTCTTTGTTGATTGTTTTATCATAAATGTACATGAAACATATAATGGTTTTAGACATCTGATTATGCTCCCATTAAAGTTGACATTGTATATTCTAGGGAAGCAAAAGGTTAACTGGTTTTAAATAAAGCTTTTTAATGGTATAAATATTTACATTTTTCTTTTTGCACTTTGTACTTAAAACTTTCAGTTAACTGTTGCATCCCTATAAATTTGAAGTATATTGGTTAAGTTAACCACTTTCATTCACTTCTATACTAATCTTCCAAGTTGTTCAATTCTTACCAAACATCATAGAATGTCTTTCTGGACATCAAATTTCAGCTAAGATCAATGAACCTGCAAAATTGTGTCATTGATTTTTGCGTTTGATTTATCGATTATTGGCTTCAGACATATTAAGGCAGTGGATTTCAGAAGAATGAAAGTTTTTTTATGAAACAAAACTATTTATTTTCTAGGCACATTATCAAAGCAAACTATGATAAACACTATCAGAAGAGAAATTCTTCTTGTTCTCCCCTACTTTAATAACAGAACACCAACTATATAAACGTAAAATGATTTAAACGGTGCTCACCGCATGGTTTCATTCTAAGCAAGGCATTTAAGGATTTTAACCAGTTTGATGGCTAGCTGAACCTCAATTTTACCACAGAATCCATCACAAACCAACATATTTTAATCAAATGCACCTGTGAAATGACAGAAAATGGGAACATGAATTTGAAAATGTGATAAGCAAATAAAATATTACATTATTTTCTTTTACCAGGATCCTGAGTATTTAAAATCTATTTTAACAACGATGAGAATAATATCATAGTCAATTTAAATAGCCAACACAACTGCACCAGGAATATATTAGTTATGTCTATTTATTTATCTACTTATCTTTTTAGCTCACCTGATCTTTTGTGATCATTTCAGCATTCAAACATTTACAATTAAGTAGACAAAGTACAAGTAACAATCTTTAAAGTGATATTACAGTATGGGCATTTTTCACTGTTGTATTGAGCTGAAAAGAATTAACAGGTAAAAAGAATTAGTTAAAATGTGGTAACTGACCCAAATCAGGTGATCTTTTGTAATCGGTCTTTGTCTGTTGTCCACATTTGGTTTGTAAACACTCTAGCGGCCACATTTCTTGTCCGATCTTCATGAAACTCGGTCAGAAGATTTATCCCAATGATATCTCGATCGAGTTCGAAACTGGGTCATACTGGGTCAAAAACTAGGTCAAAAAAATTAAAATCTTGTTAACACTGTAGAAGTCACATTTCATGCCCAATCTTCATGTAACTTTGTCAAAATGTTTGTCTTAATGATATGTTGGTAGAGTTCAAAAGTGGTTCCAGTCCGTTCAAAAACATGGCTGCCAGTGGGCAGGGCAGTTTTCCTTATTTGGCTATAGAGAAACCTTGTTAACACTCTAGAGGCCACATTTCTTGTCCAATCTTCATGAAACTTGGTCAGAAGATTTGTCCCAATGATAACTCAATCGAGTTCGAAACTGGGTCATGCTGGGTCAAAAACTCAGTCACTAGGTCCAAAAAAAAGAAAAACCTTGTAAACTCTGTAGAAGTCACATTTTTTGGTCCAATCTTCATGAGATTTGGTCAGAACATTTGTTTTCTATATACGTGAATTAAGTTCGAAAATGGTTCCGGTCCGTTGAAAAACATGGCTGCCAAGGGGAGGGGGCAGTTTTCCTTATAATAATATAGTAAACAAGAGTGCCTGAAAGTTGCTCACCTGAGATAAAAAGAAATGACCTGTTTTTTGCAGCCCAAGATATCAATGGAACAAATGTTCTTACCAAGTTTCATGAAGAATGAACAACAATTGCCCCCTGGCGGCCATGTTTTTCAACAGACCTGAACCATTTTTTAACTCCTCCAAGATATCATTGGGACAAATCTTCTGACAAAGTTTCATGAAGATCCGACAATAAATGTGGCCGTTACAGTGTTAACAAGGCAAATATTCATGACGCACAACGGAAGACAGACAATTGACAAAAGGTGATCACAAAAGTTCACCATGAGCAAAAGATATTATGCTTATAAAAATTGTCACCATGTTTGAAGATGATATTATTAAAACTAATTGAGTAAACTAAATCAAGATATGATAACAACATTTGCACTCAGCAAGTGTCATTCAGATTGAACTAAAAATGTGACTAAAAGTATTCACAATGTAGACATACAAAAAAACTACCACCACCCTGAGAGCCTTGTTTATAAACAATAATGAACTATTTTCAGACTCACCTTTCAATTATATTTCCAATTAAAAAATCAATAAATCTCTTTTAAAACACAAAATCTTTGATAATGTGGGTTATTGTATTAAACAATAAAATCCAGTTTATTTTAGCAGAAATGTGGACCCTTCAAGGGAGAGTATCTTGAGCATACTAGTATGCTGATGAATAAAGAGTTCTCTCAAATTCCTGAGTAAGATTAACTGCCCATTCTATAAAGAGAAAGTTCTGAGATTACTTCCTTTGTGGCATTGGATTCAAAGGATTAAACCTACAAAAAAAAATTGAAATTAAAAAATCTACATTAATCTGCAGAGATATTTCTTAGTTATAACAAAAGCATCATAAAATGTCTGGAAGAGGTAAACAAGCAGGAAGGAAGAGGAAAGCTCAGACAAAACTGCCAGAAAATCAGGAAACTAGAGTGTTCACAAGCTTTTTATGCCCCCCTTCGAAGAAGAGGGGGTATATTGCTTTGTACGTGTCTGTCGGTCCGTACACCAGGTGGTTTTTGAATGATAACTCAAGAACGCTTGAAACTTCATAGGTACATTGATCATGACTCGCAGATGACCCCTATTGATTTTGATGTCACTAGGTCAAAGGTCAAGGTCACGGTGACCCGAAATAGTAAATTGGTTTTTGGATGATAGCTCAAGAACGCATACGCGGCCAACAGGGCCAACTCTGAACAATATAACTGAAGCAACCGGTCTGTAATCCTAAATCTATAATTATCAGTCCAATGAAACATCATCATTTGAGTAAAATAAAGTGGATCAGTAAAAATATTATCAGAAAATGAGATTTTTTGTATATTTTGTATATTAAATATTGTATTAATGTTTAATTTTTCTGATTAATATAAATATAAGCAGGACAGGGGAGGTAATACACTATTATATCTTTCTTATATACAAGGGAAACAAATGCAATAAGTTTAAATTTCATGTTTAATAAATAGAGGATATTTGTTCATGTCAGTGTGAGATCATTTGTTATTTTTTATGATCACATTTTATTATTACTTTGACAAAACAACGCTTACCTGAATACCACAATGGATTCCACCCAAACAATACCCCACGCCCCTACCAGAATCCCTCCCCCCCCCCCCCCAACCTCACCCCCCCCTCAATTTTTTTTTAAACATCATCTAATAATTACCACACCCCACATTATACCCACCTCTCACCCCCCCCCAACCCCGGACCCCCCCCCCCCACACACCCCAACAAAAAAATACAAAAAAACCAATTTTGTAAACAATCTAGAAAAACCAACACCGACACCCCCCCGAACACATAATCTACCCACCCACACAGGAGACCCCCCGCTGCAGCCCCCCGACTCCACCCCACCCCCCCCCAAAGAAAAGTAAATAAAAATTAAAAAATTACAAACAACAAGATACCACCCCCCACATACCCACCCCCCCACCCCAACCCCCCCCACTAACATCCCCACACCATTGAATAACACCAATAAATAATACTAACAAAAAAAAGAATAGAAACATCAAACAAATACCCCACACCAAACCAAAAATAAAAAAAAATAATTTTACAACACCTCCTACACCCCCCCCCCCCCCCCCAAATTACAAACAAAACACAAAAAATCTACCCACCCACCCAAATGACTACCCCTTCCCATTACCCTCACCACACCCCCCTACCCCCCCACACACCACTAAACCCATTACCACCCCCCCCCCAAAAAGCACCCCACTAATCACATCCCCCACTCCACCCCCCAACCCCCCCCCCCCCCCCCAAAATATTTTTTTTTTTTTTTAAACATCTAATAAATTACCACACACCCCACAGGATACCCCCCCCTCATCACCCCCTACCCCCCCCCCCCCGACCCACACCCAATTTTTTGGGGGGTTTTGTTTTTTTAAACAGCGAAATAAATTACCACACCCACAGGAGACACCCCTCTCACCCACCCCCTACCCCCCACCCCCCCCATTTTTTTTTTTAAACATGTAATAAATTACCACACCCCACATTATACCCCCCATTTCACCCCCTACCCCCCCCACCCCCCCCAAATTTTTTTTTTTTTAAACATCTTATCAATTACCACACCCCACATTATACCCCCCTCTCACCCCCCACCCCCCTACCCCCCGACCCACCCAAAAAAATTAAAAAATTTAAACATCTGATAAATTACCACACCCCACATTATACCCCCCTCTCACTCCCCCCCTACCCCCCCTACACCCCCCCCCCCCAAAAAAAATTTTTTTTTAAACATCTAATAAATTACCACACCCCACATTATACACCCTTCTCACCCCCAACCCCCCCCCCCCCCACCCCCACCCCCCAATTTTTTTAATTTTCTTTTCCATTTTTTAATTTTGAAAGATCGTCTAATAAATTATTGAATATGAACAATTTCCACATGATGGCTTGAGTTATACTGTCAAGCACTCAAATAGTTGAACGAGCTGTCCTCTGACAGCTCTTGTTAGGTCACAAGGTCAAAGGTCAAGGTCACAGTGACTCTAAAAAGTAAAATGGTTTCCGGATGATAACTCAAGAATGCTTACGCCTAGGATCATGAAACTTCATGACTGGCAGATGACCCCTATTGATTTTCAGGTCACTAGGTCAAAGGTCATGGTCACAGTGACTTGAAATAGTACAATGGTTTCCGGATGATAACTTACATTAGGTCAAAGGTCAAGGTCACAGTGACAAACCCCCCCCCCCTGGCGGCCATGTTTTTTTTACCGATCCATACCATTTTCGAACTCGACTGTCATATCCAGGAAACAAATGTTCTGACCAAATTTTATGAAGATTGGGCAAAAAATGTGTCTTCTAGACTGTTCACATGTTTTCACTATATACATATAGAGAAAACTGCCCCACCCCCTGGCGGCCATGTTTTTCCACCCATCATGACCATTTTCGAACTCGTCTGAGATATCTATCAAATGGATGTTTAGAAACAAAAAATATGATGATTAGGCAAAAAATGTTACTTCTAGAGTGTTCACAAGCTTTTTTTACTATATAAATATAAGGAAAATGACCCCCCCCCCCCTGGTGGCCATCATTTTTTTTACCGATCTGAACCATTTTTGAACTCAATAGTCATATCCAGAAAACACATGTTCTGACCAAATTTCATGAAGATTGGACCAAAAATGTTACTTCTAGAGTCTTCACATGTTTTCACTATATACATATAGAGAAAACTGCCCCACCCTCTGGCGGCCATGTTTTTTCACCGATCTGGACCATTTTCGAACTCGTCAGAGATATCAATCAAACCAATGTTTTGACCAAGTTTCATGATGATTGGGCAAAAATTGTGACTTCAAGAGTGTTCACAAGGTTTCTCTATAGCCATATAAGGAATACTGCCTCGTCCCCAAGCGGCCATGTTTTTCAACGGACCGAAACCATTTTTGAACTCAACCAACATATCATTCAGACAAACATTTTGACAAAGTTGCATGAAGATTGGGCATCAAATGTGACTTCTACAGTGTTCACAAGGTTTTTCTTTTTTGTTTGACCTTATAGTGACCTAGTTTTTGACCCAGCATGACCCGGTTTCGAAATCAGGCGAGGTATCAATGGGACAAATGTTCTGACCAAGTTTCATGAAGATCGGACTATAAATGTGGCCTCTAGATTGTTCACAAGGCAAAATGTTGACGGCGCACGACGGACGACGGACAAAAGGCGATCACAAAAGCTCACCATGAGCACGTAGTGCTCAGGTGAGCTAAAAAGGCTTGTGAACTGTCAAGAAGTCACATTTTTTGCCCAATCATCATGAAACTTGGTCGAAACATTGGTTTTATTGATATCTCGGACGAGTTCCAAAATGGTCCAGATCGGTGAAAAAACATGACCGCCAGTGGGCGGGGCAGTTTTCTCTTTATGTATATAGTGAAAACATGTGAACACTCTAGAAGTCACAATTTTGGCCCTATTTTCATGAAATATGGTCGGTACATTTGTTTCCTAGATACGAGAGTCGATTTCAAAATGGTTCCGGTTCTTTGAAAAACATGGCTGCCAGTGGGGGGGGGGGGGGCACATTTTCCTTATCTTTATATAGTAAAAAAAGCTTGTGAACACTCTAGAAGTCACATTTTTAGCCCAATCATCATGAAACTTGGTGAAAACATTGGTTTTATTTATATCTCAGACGAGTTTGAAAATGGCCCTGATCGGTCTAAAAACATGGCTGCCACGGGGGTGGGGCAGTTTTCCTAATATGTGAGCACTCTAGTAGTCAAATTTTTTGCCTTATCATCATGAAACTTAGTCAAGACGTTGGTTTTATCAATATCTCAGACAAATTGGAAAATGGCTCAGATCGGTGAAAAAAAAACACCTTTTAGCTCACCTGTTTGCTCAGGTAAGGTTTTAGGATCGGTCTTTGTCCGGCGTCTGTCCGTCCTCCCACATTTGATTAGTAAACACTCTAGCATTAACATTTGTCAAGCATTCTTTATCAAAGTTGCTGAGAAGCTATATGGCCACAAGATCTCAGTCAAGTTTGATAATGAGCAAAATTGCATAATAAATTCCAGAATTATTGCCCTTAGATTGTCAAAATTTTCATTATATTATACAAAATCCTTGTAAACACTCTAGAAGTCAAAATTTTGTTTCAGATTTTATGAATCTTGGTCATAATATTTATTTTTGTAAGCAAAGTTTGATGTTTGGTCATGAGGGGTCCAAATATGGGTCACCAGGTCAAATCTTACAAAAACCTCGTAAACACTCCATACGCCAGAGTTTTGCTTCAATAATGATGAAACTTGACAAGTTTGACGTTTGGTAATGTGGGGACAAAATCTAGGTAATGGGGTCTTATCTTACAAAAACCTTGTAAACACACTAGAGGCCATAGTTTTGGTCCAATAATGATGATACTTGACCTGGTTGTTTTTCTTGATATCTTGGCAAAGTTTGACATTGGATCATGTGGGGTCAAAATCTTGGTCACAAGGTCCAAATCTCACAAAAAACTTGTGAACACATGTAGAATTAGCATTACTTGCAAATGTTTGCATTGCAAAAAACCCATGCAAATGGACAGTACTCAATCAGAATTAATTATATGCTCACACTGCAAAAGTAAACAGAAGAGAACCAATCTAATATGCTCTAGAGTACTGAATTTTCAACTAAGTAATGAACAAGGCCTTGTAAAAAAGGTGAGCGAACTAGGGCCATCTTGGCCCTCTTGTTTCAGTTTCTATTCTCTATGTGCAACTGTTTTTTTTTTGATATTCAGTAATCTTTATTAAAATTAAGTGGGCATAATTTCCAAGGCACATTGTCATTCCACCATGTGCCTTATGAATAACTGACAAATGGTCTCCATATTCTTTGAATAAGAACACCACCAAAATCTGAAGGTACAATTAACAGTGACCCATTTTATGAACAAATAGTAATTTGGTTAAAAAAAATTGTAGTAAATATGGTTCATGATTTTGGCAATATTCCAATAGTGTCACCTTAGTTTGTACCACATATACAGTAAGTAGTTTTTTGTAGATAAAAGAGCACATTCTAGATTAAGTCTCTTTTGTACAATAAATCATTTAAAGTTAATCTAAAACAAGATTTTTTTGTGAAACACTATGTCCCCCCATATATTTGACCTATGACCTTGAAGGATGACCTTGACCTTTCACCAATAAAAATCAAATGTGCAGCTCCATGAGATACACATGCATGCCAAAAATCAAGTTGCTATCTTCAATATTGCAAAGTTATGGCCAATGTTAAAGTTTGACGAATAAAACAACACAAACAGACAGGGCAAAAACAATATGTCAACAACAAAAAATAACAACTCACGATTTTAAGTTTTATTTTTTCCCATTGAAAACTATAAAAAATACTGATAGATTAAGAAGCAAACAATCAAGTACAGTGTGGAGATGTAAAAAACACATGTAGACAATAATCAGTCAAAAGTTACCTTTGGCATAAAGATTGCCAGGCCCCTTTTTATAACATCAAAAAAGATACCAGCTCCTTCAACTGCAGGCAAGGCACACAGACATGAGTCGAGCAAGCGAAGTAAGGAAAGCAAACTGTAACACGTCTCTTACTGGTGAATCTGGCCTCATAATTTATCATAATGAATGACATCAGTTGCTTGTATTTACAAACAGTTGTTACTTCGTATTCATGTTACAAGGTAATGAATTTTTACGCGAAAACCACAAATAAGTGCATTACTCAAAAAGCAGATCTATTACAACCATATACAGACTTGATTGTTTGATGGAACTGTCTTATCAAAATATGTTTAACCAAAGCTAAATTGATTATAAGACCAATAGCATTCCCTGAATCAGCTTTCAGGTAATGATGTAATTACAACCAAAATTTTAAAAATAAGTCGAAACAATTATTTAACAAATGATTACAAACATTTCCATATACAGCATATAATAAACATTGGATTATAGTTGATACATCATTTAAACAATATATTATATATTTATGCATAATAAAAAAATCCATACAATACATTGTATTTAACTAGAAAGCAAAAGAAAAAAATTCAAAATCAACTCATGTAACAGCTTTATAAAAAATAATTTAAAGTATACATTTTAATACAGTAAAAAATGTGTTAATTTAAAATTGAAGTATGTTTATATAAAAAGAGTCCGCCATTCAAACAATGACAAAACAAAACAAGATGTGTTTGTGAAACACTATGTCCCCCCCCCCCCCCATATATTTGACCTTTGACCTTGAAGGATGACTTTTCAGCACTCAAAATGTGCAGCTCCATGAGATACACATGCATGCCAAATATCAAGTTGCTATCTTCAATATTGCAAAAGTTATGGCCAATGTTTAAGGATGACGCAAGCAAACCAACACACAAACCAACAAACAGACAGGGCAAAAACATTATGTCCCCCAGTATAGACTGGGGGACATAAAAATTGTATGAGGTACATATTGAAAAGAGTATTATTGTAGAGCAGACTAAGGTCTGTTAGAACATAAAATAACACATATTTTAATAACAATGTAACTTCATTCATACATAATATTCTATTTATTGCTTTTATCACACATTAGCAATGTTAATTGATACATGATTTAAAGAAAACCATACACTTTCTTGCAATATTTTGTATAAAAAAAGACAAGAAAGAACAGATCTACAGTTTTTGAGTTGAAATTGTATAAATATAGACATTGACAATAGTTCGCTTGTATACAATACGTAAGCACAATGTAGCAACCTTTGATAGTCTTCAAAGTTAACAGTTATATGCATTAATTAACACATTAATTTACAAAAGAGATAAATGACCTTAAAAGAATGATCACATACACAGATTATAGGATAATCTACTTAATTTATCAAACAATTAACAATACAATATAAATCTCAAACATATTTCTACATTAATTTTCTTTACACATTTACATCCCATTCAAAGCTCAGCATATCCTCATTTGGTGGAGGTGAGATTTGTCAGACATGCCTGTTGGATGACCTCAACAGTTGCAGGGCCATCTAAAATAGTATTAGATCTGCATCATAATTGTACCTACAATCATTTTATCTGAACAAGTATTAAATATCAAGAAAAAATAAATATCAGAAAGGAAGAAACACAAGCTGTCAGAGGACTGGACTAGTCGAGTGCTTGACAGTATAACTTAAGCCATCATGGGGAAATTGTTCATATTCAATAAGGTCAAGGTAATATAGTCATATTCTTAGTGGAAGAGGACCATAATTGAAACATATTGATCGCTTACGTTTTAAAAAAGTTGTACTTTATAGATGATTCTGAGTTCAGATATATTTTCTAATCTATTGAACATTTGTAAAGACATAAAACAAACTAATAAGATTTTATTTCAAGTTTGATAGCAATAGCTTGGGTGCGATGGTATTGGACGGTCCTTAAAAAATAAAATAAATAAATATTTGTTGTTATTTTTTAACATGTTTCAAAGAAAAGAAAAACTTTTTGGGTTGGGGGGGGGGGTGGGGTGGGGGTGGGGTGGGGGTGGAGAGGGGGTATAATGTGGGTGTGTGGTCATTTATTAGATGATCTTTCTAAAATTAAAAAAAGGGAAAAAACAAAATATTTTTTTTTGGGGGGGGGGTCTGGGGTGGGGTGTGGGGGATGGTTTGGGTGGAGTCCATTGCGGTATGTCAGGTAAGTGTTGTTTTGTCAAAGTACAAATCAAATCTGATCATAAATAAAGAAGTTTGGGTGGAGTCCATTGCGGTATGTCAGGTAAGTGTTGTTTTGTCAAAGCATGAATCAAATCTAATCAAATATAAAGAAGTTATGGCAATTTAATTCAAATTTATTAATTTGACCTTGAGAGTCAAGGTCATTCAAAGGTCAAGGTAAAATTCAACTTGCCAGGTACAGTACCCTCATGATAGTAAGAAAGTATTTGAGGTTTGAAAGCAATAGCCTTGATACTTTAGAAGTAAAGTGGATCTAAACACAAAACCAAATGTTAAATTATCTAAGTATAAAAGGGGCCATAATTCTATCAAAATGTCAGTCAGAGTTACATAACTTTGCTTGCACAGTCCCCTAATGATAGTTAGTAAGTGTTACAAGTATGAATGCAATAGCTTTGATTCTTTAAGAATAAAGTGAACCTAAACACAATACTTAACCAAATTTTCAATTTTTTAAGTATAAAAAGGGAACATAATTCTTACAAAATGCTTGTTGATACAGTTGTCTACTCATGTTTATAGATTGGGGTCATGTTGGTAAAGAAGTATGCAAAATATGAAAGCAATATGAAAAGGTACATAGACAATATTTGAGGTGATACGCAAACTTTAACATGGATTTATCAATAATATGCCTAGTCTAAGTAAAAAAAAGGGCCATAATTCTTACAAAATGCTTGATACAGTTGTCTGCTCTTGTTTATAGGTTGGGGTCATGTAAGTAAAGAAGTATACAAAATACAAAAGCAATACGTCAAGGGACATTGAAAATATTTGAAGTGGTACACAAACTATAACATTCCAACGCTCACGCCGACTCCGGGGTGAGTAGGATAGCTCCACTATATATATTACATATATAATAGTCGAGCTAAAAATGATAAAAATAAAAAATCCAACGCTGCAAACGCTTCTGTATCTAACATATCTGCAAAAATATATATAAATGTTAGCTTATAAACATTCAGCAATTTCATATTGAAAACTAAAATTTAATGACATAGAGTACAATTTCTTTTTTTCACACTCCCACCTTCGCCAAATCTAGTGTATTACCGTAATTACTTTAAGTTTTCGAACACCCTCTTTTTTAGCTATAATAATTTGTTTTGTGACTCTTAATTTTTGGAAACACGGGGTTTTGTCCAAAATTAATGTCTCGTAATTTTTGGACAGTATATTTTACTGCGCTTTTCTACAGTCTTCAGCCCTGTTTTCGCGTATCTTGTGCCACTTTGATCATGGATTTTTAAAACCAGATTTAGTTTATAAAACAGCAATCCAAAGGGCAATCCACCAATACATTCGCGTTATTGGGTAAATGACCATGTATACTGGTAGAAAATAATGGATTCAGCCAACAGCATTTGAAACAGTGTCGTCCTATTAAGGAAGCAGAATGTTTTATGTTTTTGTCCCCTACAGGTTTCACCGGAGGGGACTTATAGTTTCCGCTATGTGCGTAAGTCTGTCTGTCAGTCCGTCGCACTTTTCTGGATCCTGCGATAACTTTAAAAGTTCTTCATATTTTTTCATAAAACTTGAAATATGGACAGATGGCAATATGGAGATTATGCACGTCATTTCATTTTGTTCCTAAGTCAAGAATTCTGGTTGCTATGGCAACAAATATATATAAAAAAATCTGACAATGGTGGAGCCGGTAGGGGACATTTCTTGTTTGGCAATAGTCTTGTTACTTTTGTGTTCTATATCATTTCAGGCAAGAGTTTGCAAAGCTGTGAAGTTGTATTTATTTTTTAAGCAGAAAATGAAGAGTTAATCACAAGATAATTATTGTACATTGATTTATTGCATTTCAAAGTTATTATAATTTTGGGACACCTTAATTTTTGTTTCTAAATTTTTCGACACCTGTTATTTTTAAATATTTTTTGTATCAAAATTTTTGGACACGAAAAAATAAATATTTTCAAGAGTCCGAAAACTTAAGAGTAATTACAGTAAATCCCATTTTCTAGCATCTCACTGTTGTCACAGTGGTACGCCACTTATCATCAGATATTAATACACAGATGCAGAAAAAAACAGAACTGTAGCCATTGATAAGTTAACTGAGAGAAATAAAAACATATTTTACATGGAAGATATTTTATGGCTTATAATAGATCATGAAACTTCATGACTGGCAGATGACCCTATTGATTTTCAGGTCACTAGGTCAAAGGTCATGGTCACAGTGACTTGAAATAGTACAATGGTTTCCGGATGATAACTTACATTAGGTCAAAGGTCAAGGTCACAGTGACAAACCCCCCCCCCCTTGGCGGCCATGTTTTTTTTACCGATCCATACCATTTTCGAACTCAACTGTCATATCCAGGAAACAAATGTTCTGACCAAATTTTATAAAGATTGGGCAAAAAATGTGTCTTCTAGACTGTTCACATGTTTTCACTATATACATATAGAGAAAACTGCCCCACCCCCTGGCGGCCATGTTTTTCCACCCATCATGACCATTTTCGAACTCGTCTGAGATATCTATCAAATGGATGTTTAGAAACAAAAAATATGATGATTAGGCAAAAAATGTTACTTCTAGAGTGTTCACAAGCTTTTTTTACTATATAAATATAAGGAAAATGACCCCCCCCCTGGTGGCCATCATTTTTTTACCGATCTGAACCATTTTTGAACTCAATAGTCATATCCAGAAAACACATGTTCTGACCAAATTTCATGAAGATTGGACCAAAAATGTTACTTCTAGAGTCTTCACATGTTTTCACTATATACATATAGAGAAAACTGCCCCACCCTCTGGCGGCCATGTTTTTTCACCGATCTGGACCATTTTCAAACTCGTCAGAGATATCAATCAAACCAATGTTTTGACCAAGTTTCATGATGATTGGGCAAAAATTGTGACTTCAAGAGTGTTCACAAGGTTTCTCTATAGCCATATAAGGAATACTGCCTCGTCCCCAAGCGGCCATGTTTTTCAACGGACCGAAACCATTTTTGAACTCAACCAACATATCATTCAGACAAACATTTTGACAAAGTTGCATGAAGATTGGGCATCAAATGTGACTTCTACAGTGTTCACAAGGTTTTTCTTTTTTGTTTGACCTTATAGTGACCTAGTTTTTGACCCAGCATGACCCGGTTTCGAAATCAGGCGAGGTATCAATGGGACAAATGTTCTGACCAAGTTTCATGAAGATCGGACTATAAATGTGGCCTCTAGATTGTTCACAAGGCAAAATGTTGACGGCGCACGACGGACGACGGACAAAAGGCGATCACAAAAGCTCACCATGAGCACGTAGTGCTCAGGTGAGCTAAAAAGGCTTGTGAACTGTCAAGAAGTCACATTTTTTGCCCAATCATCATGAAACTTGGTCGAAACATTGGTTTTATTGATATCTCGGACGAGTTCCAAAATGGTCCAGATCGGTGAAAAAACATGACCGCCAGTGGGCGGGGCAGTTTTCTCTTTATGTATATAGTGAAAACATGTGAACACTCTAGAAGTCACAATTTTGGCCCTATTTTCATGAAATATGGTCGGTACATTTGTTTCCTAGATATGAGAGTCGATTTCAAAATGGTTCCGGTTCTTTAAAAAAAACATGGCTGCCAGTGGGGGAGGGGGGCACATTTTCCTTATCTTTATATAGTAAAAAAAGCTTGTGAACACTCTAGAAGTCACATTTTTAGCCCAATCATCATGAAACTTGGTGAAAACATTGGTTTTATTTATATCTCAGACGAGTTTGAAAATGGCCCTGATCGGTCTAAAAACATGGCTGCCACAGGGGTGGGGCAGTTTTCCTAATATGTGAGCACTCTAGTAGTCAAATTTTTTGCCTTATCATCATGAAACTTAGTCAAGACGTTGGTTTTATCAATATCTCAGTAAATTGGAAAATGGCTCAGATCGGTGAAAAAAAAACACCTTTTAGCTCACCTGTTTGCTCAGGTAAGGTTTTAGGATCGGTCTTTGTCCGGCGTCTGTCCGTCCTCCCACATTTGATTAGTAAACACTCTAGCATTAACATTTGTCAAGCATTCTTTATCAAAGTTGCTGAGAAGCTATATGGCCACAAGATCTCAGTCAAGTTTGATAATGAGCAAAATTGCATAATAAATTCCAGAATTATTGCCCTTAGATTGTCAAAATTTTCATTATATTATACAAAATCCTTGTAAACACTCTAGAAGTCAAAATTTTGTTTCAGATTTTATGAATCTTGGTCATAATATTTATTTTTGTAAGCAAAGTTTGATGTTTGGTCATGAGGGGTCCAAATATGGGTCACCAGGTCAAATCTTACAAAAACCTCGTAAACACTCCATACGCCAGAGTTTTGCTTCAATAATGATGAAACTTGACAAGTTTGACGTTTGGTAATGTGGGGACAAAATCTAGGTAATGGGGTCTTATCTTACAAAAACCTTGTAAACACACTAGAGGCCATAGTTTTGGTCCAATAATGATGATACTTGACCTGGTTGTTTTTCTTGATATCTTGGCAAAGTTTGACATTGGATCATGTGGGGTCAAAATCTTGGTCACAAGGTCCAAATCTCACAAAAAACTTGTGAACACATGTAGAATTAGCATTACTTGCAAATGTTTGCATTGCAAAAAACCCATGCAAATGGACAGTACTCAATCAGAATTAATTATATGCTCACACTGCAAAAGTAAACAGAAGAGAACTAATCTAATATGCTCTAGAGTACTGAATTTTCAACTAAGTAATGAACAAGGCCTTGTAAAAAAGGTGAGCGAACTAGGGCCATCTTGGCCCTCTTGTTTCAGTTTCTATTCTCTATGTGCAACTGTTTTTTTTATATTCAGTAATCTTTATTAAAATTAAGTGGGCATAATTTCCAAGGCACATTGTCATTCCACCATGTGCCTTATGAATAACTGACAAATGGTCTCCATATTCTTTAAATAAGAACACCACCAAAATCTGAAGGTACAATTAACAGTGACCCATTTTATGAACAAATTGTAATTTGGTTAAAAAAAATTGTAGTAAATATGGTTCATGATTTTGGCAATATTCCAATAGTGTCACCTTAGTTTGTACCACATATACAGTAAGTAGTTTTTTGTAGATAAAAGAGCACATTCTAGATTAAGTCTCTTTTGTACAATAAATCATTTAAAGTTAATCTAAAACAAGATTTTTTTGTGAAACACTATGTCCCCCCATATATTTGACCTATGACCTTGAAGGATGACCTTGACCTTTCACCAATAAAAATCAAATGTGCAGCTCCATGAGATACACATGCATGCCAAAAATCAAGTTGCTATCTTCAATATTGCAAAGTTATGGCCAATGTTAAAGTTTGACGAATAAAACAACACAAACAGACAGGGCAAAAACAATATGTCAACAACAAAAAATAACAAACTACGATTTTAAGTTTTATTTTTTCCCATTGAAAACTATAAAAAATACTGATAGATTAAGAAGCAAACAATCCATTTCAGTGTGGAGATGTAAAAAGCAGGTCCCCGAGTAGACAATAATCAGTCAAAAGTTACCTTTGGCATAAAGATTGCCAGGCCCCTTTTTTTAACATCAAAAAAGATACCAGCTCCTTCAACTGCAGGCAAGGCACACAGACATGAGTCGAGCAAGCGAAGTAAGGAAAGCAAACTGTAACACGTCTCTTACTGGTGCAGCTCCATCTGGCCTCATAATTTATCATAATGAATGACATCAGTTGCTTGTATTTACAAACAGTTGTTACTTCGTATTCATGTTAAAAGGTAATGAATTTTTATGCGAAAACCACAAATAAGTGCATTACTCAAAAAGCAGATCTATTACAACCATATACAGACTTGATTGTTTGATGGAACTGTCTTATCAAAATATGTTTAACCAAAGCTAAATTGATTATAAGACCAATAGCATTAAAAAATGTGTTAATTTAAAATTGAAGTATGTTTATATAAAAAGAGTCCGCCATTCAAACAATGACAAAACAAAACAAGATGTGTTTGTGAAACACTATGTCCCCCCCCCCCATATATTTGACCTTTGACCTTGAAGGATGACCTTTCAGCACTCAAAATGTGCAGCTCCATGAGATACACATGCATGCCAAATATCAAGTTGCTATCTTCAATATTGCAAAAGTTATGGCCAATGTTTAAGGATGACGCAAGCAAACCAACAAACAAACCAACAAACAGACAGGGCAAAAACATTATGTCCCCCAGTATAGACTGGGGGACATAAAAATTGTATGAGGTACATATTGAAAAGAGTATTATTGTAGAGCAGACTAAGGTCTGTTAGAACATAAAATAACACATATTTTAATAACAATGTAACTTCATTCATACATAATATTCTATTTATTGCTTTTATCACACATTAGCAATGTTAATTGATACATGATTTAAAGAAAACCATACACTTTCTTGCAATATTTTGTATAAAAAAAGACAAGAAAGAACAGATCTACAGTTTTTGAGTTGAAATTGTATAAATATAGACATTGACAATAGTTCGCTTGTATACAATACGTAAGCACAATGTAGCAACCTTTGATAGTCTTCAAAGTTAACAGTTATATGCATTAATTAACACATTAATTTACAAAAGAGATAAATGACCTTAAAAGAATGATCACATACACAGATTATAGGATAATCTACTTAATTTATCAAACAATTAACAATACAATATAAATCTCAAACATATTTCTACATTAATTTTCTTTACACATTTACATCCCATTCAAAGCTCAGCATATCCTCATTTGGTGGAGGTGAGATTTGTCAGACATGCCTGTTGGATGACCTCAACAGTTGCAGGGCCATCTAAAATAGTATTAGATCTGCATCATAATTGTACCTACAATCATTTTATCTGAACAAGTATTAAATATCAAGAAAAAATAAATATCAGAAAGGAAGAAACACAAGCTGTCAGAGGACTGGACTAGTCGAGTGCTTGACAGTATAACTTAAGCCATCATGGGGAAATTGTTAATATTCAATAAGGTCAAGGTAATATAGTCATATTCTTAGTGGAAGAGGACCATAATTGAAACATATTGATCGCTTACGTTTTAAAAAAGTTGTACTTTATAGATGATTCTGAGTTCAGATATATTTTCTAATCTATTGAACATTTGTAAAGACATAAAACAAACTAATAAGATTTTATTTCAAGTTTGTAGCAATAGCTTGGGTGCGATGGTATTGGACGGTCCTTAAAAAATAAAATAAATAAATATTTGTTGTTGTTTTTTAACATGTTTCAAAGAAAAGAAAAACTTTTTGGGTTGGGGGGTGGGGTGGGGGTGGGGGTGGGGGTGGAGAGGGGGTATAATGTGGGTGTGTGGTCATTTATTAGATGATCTTTCTAAAATTAAAAAAAGGGAAAAAACAAAATATTTTTTTGGGGTGGGGGTTCTGGGGTGGGGTGTGGGGGATGGTTTGGGTGGAGTCCATTGCGGTATGTCAGGTAAGTGTTGTTTTGTCAAAGTACAAATCAAATCTGATCATAAATAAAGAAGTTTGGGTGGAGTCCATTGCGGTATGTAAGGAAAGTGTTGTTTTGTCAAAGCATGAATCAAATCTAATCAAATATAAAGAAGTTATGGCAATTTAATTCAAATTTATTAATTTGACCTTGAGAGTCAAGGTCATTCAAAGGTTAAGGTAAAATTCAACTTGCCAGGTACAGTACCCTCATGATAGTAAGAAAGTATTTGAGGTTTGAAAGCAATAGCCTTGATACTTTAGAAGTAAAGTGGATCTAAACACAAAACCAAATGTTAAATTATCTAAGTATAAAAGGGGCCATAATTCTATCAAAATGTCAGTCAGAGTTACATAACTTTGCTTGCACAGTCCCCTAATGATAGTTAGTAAGTGTTACAAGTATGAATGCAATAGCTTTGATTCTTTAAGAATAAAGTGAACCTAAACACAATACTTAACCAAATTTTCAATTTTTTAAGTATAAAAAGGGAACATAATTCTTACAAAATGCTTGTTGATACAGTTGTCTACTCATGTTTATAGATTGGGGTCATGTTGGTAAAGAAGTATGCAAAATATGAAAGCAATATGAAAAGGTACATAGACAATATTTGAGGTGGTACGCAAACTTTAACATGGATTTATCAATAATATGCCTAGTCTAAGTGAGAAAAGGGCCATAATTCTTACAAAATGCTTGATACAGTTGTCTGCTCTTGTTTATAGGTTGGGGTCATGTTAGTAAAGAAGTATACAAAATACAAAAGCAATACGTCAAGGGACATTGAAAATATTTGAAGTGGTACACAAACTATAACATTCCAACGCTCACGCCGACTCCGGGGTGAGTAGGATAGCTCCACTATATATATTACATATATAATAGTCGAGCTAAAAATGATAAAAATAAAAAATCCAACGCTGCAAACGCTTCTGTATCTAACATATCTGCAAAAATATATATAAATGTTAGCTTATAAACATTCAGCAATTTCATATTGAAAACTAAAATTTAATGACATAGAGTACAATTTCTTTTTTTCACACTCCCACCTTCGCCAAATCTAGTGTATTACCGTAATTACTCTAAGTTTTCGAACACCCTCGTTTTTAGCTATAATAATTTGTTTCGTGACTCTTAATTTTTGGAAACACGGGGTTTTGTCCAAAATTAATGTCTCGTAATTTTTGGACAGTATATTTTACTGCGCTTTTCTACAGTCTTCAGCCCTGTTTTCGCGTATCTTGTGCCACTTTGATCATGGATTTTTAAAACCAGATTTAGTTTATAAAACAGCAATCCAAAGGGCAATCCACCAATACATTCGCGCTATTGGGTAAATGACCATGTATACTGGTAGAAAATAATGGATTCAGCCAACAGCATTTGAAACAGTGTCGTCCTATTAAGGAAGCAGAATGTTTTATGTTTTTGTCCCCTACCGGTTTCACCGGAGGGGACTTATAGTTTCCGCTATGTGCGTAAGTCTGTCTGTCAGTCTGTCGCACTTTTCTGGATCCTGCGATAACTTTAAAAGTTCTTCATATTTTTTCATAATACTTGAAATATGGACAGATGGCATTATGGAGATTATGCACGTCATTTCATTTTGTTCCTAAGTCAAGAATTCTGGTTGCTATGGCAACAAATATATATAAAAAAATCTGACAATGGTGGAGCCGGTAGGGGACATTTCTTGTTTGGCAATAGTCTTGTTACTTTTGTGTTCTATATCATTTCAGGCAAGAGTTTGCAAAGCTGTGAAGTTGTATTTATTTTTTAAGCAGAAAATGAAGAGTTAATCACAAGATAATTATTGTACATTGATTTATTGCATTTCAAAGTTATTATAATTTTTGGACACCTTATTTTTTGTTTCTAAATTTTTCGACACCTGTAATTTTTAAATATTTTTTGTATCTAAATTTTTTGACACGAAAAAATAAATATTTTTAAGAGTCCGAAAACTTAAGAGTAATTACAGTAAATCCCATGTTCTAGCATCTCACTGTTGTCACAGTGGTACGCCACTTATCATCAGATATTAATACACAGATGCAGAAAAAAACAGAACTGTAGCCATTGATAAGTTAACTGAGAGAAATAAAAACATATTTTACATGGAAGATATTTTATGGCTTATAATAACAAAGAGTTGAATACCCCATGGAAAGGCCCAATCCCCCCCACCCCCCACTCGCAAACACACACACACCCTGTAGTGCACTTACTAAGAGGGAAGTATTCATCCTGCCCAGTTTCCTTGCGTGCTTCCTCCACAGCGTGTTTCAAAGCAAACAGCACAGAGCAACTCATGCACAGTGGGGGCTCTCCGCAGGCTGAGATCAGAGACATACGAGGTAACAAATGCAGCATTGAAGTTCCATAGGAAAAAATCTGACATATCCAAGTAAATAAATGAATCATTGGGATTCAATACAAACAATTCAGTGATAAGTCAACAAATGCACACTGAAGTCAGTGTAAAAACTAGAGCTTTGTCACAGACCCCACCTGCCGCATCGACACAGACTATTTTGCATGCTGTCTTCACAAAACAAGAGAATCTAATTTATGGCGATTTTTAAGAATTATTATGCCATCAAAATTTATGGCCATTTTTGACCTTTGAACTCAAAGTGTGACCTTGACCTAGAAGATATCGACATAATTCTTTCGTGCGACACACCGTCGAATGATGGTGAACAAATGATTAT
This sequence comes from Dreissena polymorpha, assembly GCF_020536995.1. Classification (NCBI taxonomy): domain Eukaryota; kingdom Metazoa; phylum Mollusca; class Bivalvia; order Myida; family Dreissenidae; genus Dreissena; species Dreissena polymorpha. Next base: position 104,212,538 of record NC_068355.1, on the reverse strand, counting down.
TAAATCTCACAATGAACGACATAGTTATGGCCCGGACAAGCTCATTTATGGCCATTTTTGACCTTTGAACTCAAAGTGTGACCTTGACCTTGGAGATATCGACATAATTCTTACGAGCGACACACTGTCCAATTATGTTGAACAAATGTGCCAAATGATTTGAAAATCTCACAATGAACGACATAGTTATGGCCTGGACAAGCCCATTTATGGCCTTTTTTTACCTTTAAACTCAAAGTGTGACCTTGACCTTGGAGATATCAACGTAATTCTTTCGCGCGACACACGGTCCAATTATGGTGAACAAATGTGCCAAATGATTTTAAAATCTCACAATAAATGACAAAGTTATGGCCCAGACAAGCTCATTTATGGCCATTTTTGACCTCAAAGTGTGACCTTGACCTTTGAGATATCGACATAATTCTTTTGCGCGACACACCGTCCAATGATGGTGAACAAATGTGCCCAATGATTTTAAAACCTCACAATGAACAACATAGTTATTTCCCAAGCAAGATTTAGGGACAGACCGACCGACCGACAAAGTGACTCCTATATAGCCCCCATTACCAATGGTAATTGGGGTATAATAAAGCATTGTGATTGCACGTCTATAAACTCTGGTAAATGAGCAATTTCAATGGTAACAGTGCTCACATTGTCACACAAGAATTTTCCACATTACAAAAAATGAATTGGGGTCATTGAATGATCTTATAATCTTATAAGTGACAGCTTGAAATGCAGTACAGGTATTTTCCAGGACTTTTGCATCCTTAGTATTAGCAGTGACACAACTTCAAATGTTCTGGCAAGAATTTGAGAGAAGCATAGTGAAATTAAGTTTTCTTTACAAAAACATAATTGTCAAATAATTGCAAAACAGAAAAAATTTCTGAAAAGTAATTGTTTATTTGCCAATAAACAAATCTTTTAAATTTTGATGGGAGTGCAATTTAATTACTATATATAAGAACTTAAGTCTATTTGCTAACTAACCTTTACAATTCCACAACTAGAGATTTGTCACACGTGATGAATACCCTCACATGCCGCATTGACACAAAATATTTTGCATGTTGATTTCACACAAAACAGTTTTTAAAATGTTTAAAACGCACTAAGTGATCCTTTGACCTAGTTTTTGACCTGCCATGACCAATGTTCCAACTTGGCAATCATCTAGATACAACTTCTGACCTAGTTTGGTGAAGCTGTGATGAAAATTACTTGAATTAGAGAGTGGGCACCATGCTCAATGTTTAAAACGCAACAAGTGACCCCCTGACCTAGTTTTTGACCCAGCATGACCCATATTCGAACTTGACCTAGACATCATCTACATGTAGATACAACATCTGACTAAGTTTAGTGAAGATCGAATGAAAACAACTTGAATTAGAGAGCAGACACTTAATACAGACCGACCGACAGACAGACAGAGCGACAGACAAGCTCACTCCTATATAACCCCCTAAACTTCGTTGGTGGGGGTATAATTATTTCTTTTTTTAAACAGAGTCAATGTGTCGAGAGCAGTAAACAAGTATTATTACCTTTAGATCGTAGAATACCGACAGGATTTGGTGCATCTTTCAGCAGCGTGACACGGAAGTCTGCAGGAATGTCCTTGGCTGTGGGGGGCTTGTAGTCCTATAAATACAGACACCAGGGGGGATTTGTTCAGACCTCAGAGTACCAAACAAAAGAGTTAAAAAGGCTTTGTATTTGCAAACAGCATGGTGCTATTGGTGATGAAGCGGTAAGATAATATACCCAAGAAGTAAATCTTGTGTAGGTTTCTGTTGACTCTTGGATGTGGTATTCACGGCAATCAGAGTTTAATCTCCACTCTGGGAATGTTCTCATCATTCATTCACACTGACATCCGTTAATGGTTCGACCAAGGAAATGGAATTGAGATTGTCACAATAAGATTTGCCATTCAATCAAGCTAACATAAATAGATTTAACTTAGATATATTCTACTGTGTGGTAAAGAATAATCCTGCATAATTTATCAAAGTGATATTCTAATTTTATACACCCAAGTGTAATTTGTAACTTATTTAAATGCAACTTCTATGGACCTTTATGTTCATTGTTATAATGCTACAACATGAATTGTGAACTTAAGTATAACGGTAATTTGTTGAATCATGTACCTAACTGTTATGTTATTTGTGATAAAGCTTCTCAATAGTATAACACACTTGAAAGTATTATGTTCCAATCAAGTGGTAAGGTACTAACATCTACCCAAATGTTAAGGTACCAAAATCTACCAAAAGTACTTTGCAGATACCCCATCATTGCATTACTTGCATGTACTCAAGCATTAGAATATTTGCATGTACCCAAGATTTAGGGTAATTAGATGTACCCAAGTGATTTGCATGTATCTAACTGTTATGGTATTTCATGTAGCCCAGTGTTAGGTTATTTGCATGTAGCAAAGTGTTAAGGTATTTGCATATTCAACGCGTTAAGGCATTTGCACATAACAAAGTGTTATGGTATTTGTATTTACCCAAGTGTTACAGTAAGTGTAAGTACCCCATTCTTAAGGTACCTTCACCTACCCAAGTGCCATTAGTGAGGTAGGCCCCCGAGGTCTGGTCATAGATGGACTCCTCCAGCAGCCAGTAACCAATGCCCATCACAAATGCACCTTCCACCTGACCAACGTCTAGAAACGGGTTCAGGCTGATATAGGACACAAAAACTACTTAGTTACAAATGATTTTGTGTAGAACACCACAACTAGTGATATTGATATAAGTGGTGTTTGTAAAACCATGTAGATAATCTGTTATTTCAACAGTTAAACACTATTAAGGTTAAAATGGTGTAATGGATATGCTGTCTGTCTAGCATTAAGGAAGTTCTGGGCACATGCCTTACTCTGAAGGCCTTCATATGATCTTCCTGCCAGTAAAAGATGTTTAGCCCTTCCTTTCCATTCAGTTAAATAAATAGGTTTAAAAAATATTGCTGTTACAGTACTGAATGCAAGAAATAATGGTGTTAAATCAGACACGTTGGGTTTGAATAAAGAGTACCCTGTAGATAACAAATTTTATTCCAGCTGTCATACCTCTCCCCGCAGTCAAAGAGCATGTCCACACGTGAGATCTCATGCTCTCCCGTGAGCACGTCCAGCTCCACCTCAGTGCACGTGACCCCATAGGAGTTATATTGGAAATGGTCGTCTGACTGGGGCTTGAACCAGCTGTGTGTAGCAAGGTCAATTCCCTCGTTGTAACACTCTTGAACTATCTTTAACAAATTTATAAGGTTTGCATTAAAAATAGACATCTACAACAGCTTTTTAACAATCATTGGAGCTGATGGGAACAATACTCAAAAAATGGAGTTTATGTCTGAAGTCTATGAGCTGTAAAATTTTAAAGTTATCAAAATTTGAAAAACCATCACCACTTGGTCAAATGTTGACAAAAAAAATATGAGTTTCTTAGAATGCTCCACAATTCCATTAACAGTGTAGCTGAACTCAAAGATTAAGAATTATGTATTGCATAAGATTATATTTACAATTTTCCTCATATATTTTCATGATTATTGAAGTTGTTTTGTTGATCACTACTACTGTTGTTATTATTGAAGTAATTACTGATAAAAGAAATCAGAACCTGATACAAGATGCTGAGGTCAATAGGCGTTGATGCCCCCAGGTGAATCCTAGTCAGTAACAATTCATTTGCCCATATAAACAAGAGCTGTTTGTAAAACATGCATGCCCCCCATATGGGCTGTCAGTTGTAGTGGCAGCCATTGTGTGAATACGTTTTTTGGCACAGTGACCTTGACCTTTGACCTAGTGACCTGAAAATCAATAGGGGTCATCTGCCAGTCATGATCCATGTACCTATGAAGTTTCATGATCCTAGACCTAATTATTCTTGAGTTATCATCAGGAAATATTTAACTGTTTCAAGTCATTGTGACCTTAACCTTTGACCTAGTGACCTGAAAATCAATAGGGGTCATCTGCCAGTCATGATCAATTTACCTATGAAGTTTCATGATCCTAGGCGTAAGCATTCTTGAGTTATCATCCGGAAACCATTTTACTATTTCGAGTCACTGTGACCTTGACCTTGACCTTTGACCTAGTGACCTCAAAATCAATAGGGGTCATCTGCCAGTCATTATCAATGTACCTATGAAGTTTCATGATCCTAGGTGTAAGCATTCTTGAGTTATCATCCGGAATCCATTTAACTGTTTCGAGTTACTGTGACCTTGACCTTTGACCTAGTGACCTGAAAATCAATAGGGGTCATATGCCAGTCATGATCAATGTTCCTATGAAGTTTCATGATCCTAGGCGTAAGCATTGTTGAGTTATCACCAGGAAACCATTTTACTGTTTCGAGTCACTGTGACCTTGACCTTTGACCTAGTGACCTGAAAATCAATACGGGTCATCTGCCACTCATGATCAATTAACCTATGAAGTTTCATGATCCTAGGCTTAAGCATTCTTGAGTTATCATCCGGATACCGTTTTACTGTTTCGAGTCACTGTGACCTTGACCTTTCACCTAGTGACCTGAAAATCAATAGTGGTCATCTGCCAGTCATGATCAATGTACCTATGAAGTTTCATGATCCTAGGCCTAAGAGTTCTTGAGTTATCATCCGGAAACCATCTGGTGGACAGACCGACATGTGCAAAACAATATACCCCCACAGGTGGAAGTAACGTACCCTGGATAGTATATGGGCCTTGGAGCCCAATATATTCAAATAAATATATAAAATCATGTTTAATGAGAAAAAAATTGACAAAGAGCCATGAAAAAAAAAAATCCACACCCTCTGAAATTGGAATCATAACAAGGTCATTAACTTGAATTTATCATAGACCTGTCTTCGAGGGCCGCAAAAAAGTCAAAAATAGCTTTAATCAAAAGCATCCCTTGGTCCTCTTATGGGCAATTGGGCAACCTTTCAAAAAAAAGTTTACTTCAAAGAAATCCGTCCAGCTGTTTACTCACAGTCGGCTGATAACCAAGCAATATTTCGAGCCTGTTTGTCAACCCGAATAAATCTTCGACAGACTTTCAAACAATATTTTTCAGTTTTTTTCCCATTAATCGATAGCTCGCGTCCTATTCCTTTAAAACAACGAGGCATGTCACATAATCCATGCATACGCAACCATTTAACCCTAAAAACTAATTCCAAAAGTTTATATTTTCTTTGCAACAACTGTTTTAACTCTAAATTTGATTTACTTGAAAACGAAAGTAGCCATTGCTCTTGAACCGGGCTTAGCAGTGAATAACATCGACAGAACCAGGCACAAAAATATGACGCTTTGACAAATGTAAATAAATGAAAAATATTGATCATTCTGATTGTATTGGAATTAGATTTTAGGGGTAAGTGGTTGCATATGCATGCATTATGTGACATGCCTCATTGAGCTATCGATTAATGGGAAAAAAACTAAAAAATATTGTTTGAAAGTCTGTTGAAGATTTATTCGGGTTGACAAACGGGCTCGAAATATTGCTTGGTTATCGGCTGACTGTGAGTAAACGGCTGGACGGATTTCTTTGAAGTAAACTTTTTTTGAAAGGTTGTCAGTTGCCCATAAGAGGACCAAGGGATGCTTTTGATTAAAGCTATTTTTGACTTTTTTGCGGCCCGCGAAGACAGGTGTATGATAAATTCAAGTTAATGACCTTGTTATGATTCCAATATCAGAGGGTGTGGATTTTTTTCCATGGCTCTTTGTCAATTTTTCTCTCATTAAAAATGATTTTATATATTTATTTGAATATATTTGGCTCCTGGGCCCATATACTATCCAGGGTACGTTACTTCCACCTGTGTATACCCCCTCTTCTTCGAAGGGAGGCATAATAAATCTTAGTTCAAAATTATATTAATGCTTGTTCAAAATGAGATCATGTGATGTAAGAGAGCTGATAGTTCGATAGAAGTATTAAACCTTCTCAGTAAGTTGGATTGAGGGTTATCCAATAGTAAATTTGGGTGAACTAAGAAAGTTGACGTTGTTTAAGTCACAGTCACGGTCAAAAAGTAGGTCAGCAACAAGGTCTGAATGAGGAAAGAGTGATTGTAGTGTATTAATAATGCATAGGTAACATCCATGCAAGTATCAAAGTTTTTGAGCATTGGATTTTTATGTTAGATAATATTGTTTTATGTTAGCCAAGAATGTGAACCTTTTGAATTAGTCCATTAGATCATGTGATCTTGATGTGTAGAGAGTTCTCAGATATAATGTTTTTGCAAGTGTCAAAGCTTTGCAGCAAGCTGTATCATTTTATACAAAACTAGTCATTAAGAATTACCTGCAACCATGTGGGGTCCTTCAGTTTTGCCTTCACAGGGGCAATCCTCTGATTGATCATCTGGCAGGCATTCACCACCGACTATCAAGTATACAAGATTTTACTTCAAACATTTTGACAGAAAATGAAAAGCACAAACATAAATATAAATAGACAAATATAATACTCACAATACAAAATATTCTCAACAAAATACACTGCACACAAGTAATACAATTGTTACAAGCAAATGGTTAAGCAAAAAATATTGGGAATTTTTTGTTCTAAAGTAACATTTTGCAATATAATGTGTTCAAAAAAAGCAAAACTTGAAATTAGAGCTAGACTTTTAGTTTAGACAGAAAGTGTCATCCCTGATTACCCTGTGCAGACTGCACAGGCTAATCTTGGAAAACACTTTCTGCACATGCATTAAACACCCTTTTCACAGAGCGCAGCTCTAATAAATTTTAAGTCTGAAAACAAATTTTTCTAGTAAAATTCATTTTAATTAGTAATTACTTACCTGATATCATATGCTATTTACTCCGAAGGATCGTAATTCATCCGGAATTTTCTGTCCGAGGAATCCCACACTTTTCATAAACCCGTCAGGTAGGTCAGAACGGTCACATAGTGCCGTGTAGCCGTACAACCAAAACGGGACATTACCCAGAATCCACTCTTATTCCAATTAAAAATATGAAATATTAGACGAAGAGCGGGGTGGGAGGTGGGACTTACCGATATCAGGTAAGTAATTACTAATTAAAATGAATTTTACTAGAAAAATTTGTTTTAATAGCTTAATTACGTTACCTGATATCATATGCTGACTTTGCAGCTGAGGCGGGAAGGTTCGCGAAAATCTCTCCATCACAGCGGAACCCATATCTCGGGTTCTCAGCTAATCTTCGTTATTACGGTATTAACTTAATTCACGGATAAGCTTAATATACCTATGCCGTAGAAGATACTATCGTTTGTGCAACCACAAGGGGGCCCAACAAATACAAGTTGTCCTGTTGGCACTCCAGAGAACGAAGATAAAAAGATGAAAAAGTGGTCTGATTACTCCAGAAAGCAGCTTGAAGCACGTCAGAGAGTGGGGTATGATTGATATATGCCCACGAAGCCGACATTGCTCGTAATTCATGCGGTCTAATCTTAAAAAGGGATGAATCCCTTGAAGAAAGAGAAGAGTAAGCCCTTTTTATAGTCGAGGCTACCCAACGAGAAATAGAAGCCGCAGACACATCACCCCCCTTTTAAGGGAATGAAGAGTCTCTTGCGAGAACCTCGAATAGACTTAACTCTACTAAGATAGAACTTCAAAGACCTGACAGGGCAGAGGAGTCTATCTTCATCTTCATTACCACAAGTTCTAGAAAGACTTGGGACCTTAAAGGGTTTAGAAGCCATAGAGGGGAGTTGATTTTTAGCAAGGAATCCTGGCTGACACAACAAGGTGACAGAGCCATCGGAGGAATCAAAACGAAGATGGCTCTCTTCGATAGAAAGAGCATGAATTTCACTTCTACGTTTGGATGAAGCCATGGTAAGAAGGAAAACGGTCTTCCAGGTTAGGAACTGTAAAGAAACCTGATTAAGGGGTTCATAGGGAGCTTTAATAAGCGATCCAAGAACACAAGCCAAATCCCATTTGGGGGTAAGAGAACGAGACACAGGACGTTTAAGTTCCATGGCTCGGATCAGTTCCGAAATGGCTGGGTCAGCACAGACTTGTGATGACTTATGAAAAGCCAAGGTATGCGAAAGCACAGATCTGTATCCTTTGATGGAGCTAAGAGAAAGTTTCTTATCATCAAAGAGATAGATTAGAAAATCCGCTATGCGTCTAGCAGAGGGATTGAGGGGATCAATTTTCCCTCGAACACACCAATTAGAGAAGAGTTTCCAGCGAGCATCATAGACTGCTCTGGTGGACTTTCTCCTTGCAGAGGCAACGAGTGTTGAAGCCCTGACAGAAAAGCGTTTCTTCTGCAGGGATTGCCTGATAACGGCCAGACGTGTAAGTGGAACATGTCTGGATCCATGTGAAGTCTGCCTCTCTGAGATAGGAGATCTGACCTGTGCGGGAGTTCCCTGGGAAATTCGCACAGGAGACCGAGAAGGTCGTTCAACCAGGATCTCCTGGGCCACCAAGGGGCTATCAGGAGGATCCGGCAAGAGCTCACCCTGATTTTCCCTAAGATTTGGGGAATTAGAATGGGTGGGGGATAAGCGTAAGCGTCCAGTTGATCCCAATCGAACGAAAGCGCGTCTACCGCCCACGCTGCTGGTTCGTACACTGGACTCACATACAGAGGAAGTCTGTGGTTGTCTCTGGTCGCAAACAGGTCGACCAGTGGATAATCGAATGTGAGGAATATCTGATTGGCCACTTCCTGATGAAGTGTCCACTCCGATGGAAGTAACTGGTGTTTGCGAGACAAACCGTCCGCCAGGGCGTTGAGACGACCTGGTATGTGTTTGGACAAGAGAGAGACGTTTAGGCTCTTGCAAAGAACAAGTAATTTCATTGTTTCCAGATACAGGGAGTGAGAGTGTGTCCCGCCCTGTTTCTGGATGTAAGCCACGACTGATGTGTTGTCTGTCGATACCATCACACAGGAGTCCCGAAGATGTGATTGAAATTGAGAAACAGCTAGAAAGACTGCTCGCATTTCGAGATTGTTTATGTGCAGGAGAGACTCCTGAGGAGACCACAATCCTGATAATGTCAGGCTGCGGGGTTCCAGGTGAGCGCCCCAACCTTCCATGCTCGCATCCGTTATGAGATGTAAAGACGGTTGCGGGGGAAGAAGCGGTACTCCTGCCAACAGGGTCTCCTCGTCTAGCCACCATTGAAGGTGGGGGACTAAGGACGGAAGGATGGGAATCTGTGTAAGCAGATTGTCTGGAGACCATTTCCATCGAGCTGAGAGATAGTGCTGAAGAGGACGTAGGAAGAGACGTCCCAACTGCACGAAGTCTGCTACAGAGCTCAGGATACCGTTGAGTGAGAGGAAATCTTGAGCTGTGATATGAGATTGGGACAGCACCCATCTGACCTTCAAAAGGAGGTCTGATATACGTTGCGGTGAGACACTGACCCGATTGATGTGGGTCAGAAAATTCATTCCCACGAATATGAAATCCTGAGAGGGAATGAGGTCTGACTTGGCTACATTGAGAAGGAGTCCTAAAGAGAGGAGCTCCTTCCAAGAGAACTCTAGATGTAGCAGAAGCAGTTGACGATCGAGCTGGTGTAAGAGCCAATCGTCGAAATACTGAAGCAGTTGAACCCCGTGTAATCGTAGGTGTGGTCTCACTGCGGCCATGAGTTTGGTGAAAACTCGTGGAGCCGTGGCCAATCCAAAGGGCATCGCCCGAAACTGGTAGACCTGGCCTCGAAAGGAGAAGCGCAGGTACTTCCAGTAGTTGGGATGGATAGGAACATGGAAGTATGCATCTTCCAGGTCCAAGGAAACCCCCCATTGCATGGGTTTGATGGAGCGCCGAATGAAGGCAGGAGTCTCCATCTTGAAAGTAGGTTTGACTAGAAACGTGTTGAACACTTTTAAGTCTATGACTGGTCTCCAGGAGCCGATTTTCTTTTGAACAAGGAAAAGGCGACTGTAAAATCCTGGAGAACAAGGGTCGTGAACCCTTTCTACCCCCTGTTTTTCCAGGAGTCCGAGAATGGAGTCTGGAAGTTGTGGATGCGGAGATACCAGATCTATTGGGACGCGAGAGAGTGGGGGCCTTTTTTCGAATTGAAAAGTGAGGCCTTGTGTGACAAGAGAATGAACCCACGCGTCCGAAGTTATTTGGAGCCATCGATTTGCGAAGTGCATAAGTCTGGCCCCGACTGGTACCTCCGGCATCAGAGGTTGTGACGGTAGAAAGGGGTATGACCTAGGGCTGACCTTTAGGAGGTCCACCCTTGCCGGAAGAAGAATTAAATGACTTCTTGTCCGCATTGGGTTTGCCCTTACTCCAATTTTGTTTTACAGAAGGCTCCCGATAGGAAGTTGTTCTGAAAAGGAGGCCTATTAGTGGGCTGACGTGGAGCAGACGGACGCTTAGTAGGGAAACTGTCCCTTTTAGCGTTCTTGGCCGGTGGGGCTCCTGGGGGCTTAGAAGCAGGGCGCTTAAAAACCACAGGGCGCTGGCCAGAGTTGCTCCTAGCTAAGGAGGCATGTATCTGATCTTCACGATCAGCAGTAAGTGCCGACTGTATCCTCCCTCCGAAAAGAGACTCTGCTGTTAGTGGAGCAGTTCGAAGGGAGTTTACGCCTGTTTCCAAAAGGAAATTATTGGGCAAGGAAGAGAGGATGAGGTCTCTCCGAAGCCTTAACATCTCAGACATAGAAGACGCAGCATTGTGAGATAAACACTGCATAGTACGTGAAAGATGTATCAACAAGGCCCGGAGCTCCTCTGGGATTGAATCAGAGAGCTCCCAAACCAAGTCTAAGGCTGTGGCTGCCATGAGATCTAGCTGGTTAGCCAGACCTATGGAACGGCGTTCTCTCAGCTCCCAATTTTCCAACAGGGAAAGAGGGACTGATGTATGGGTAGATGATGAAGGCATTGTAAGTGACAGCTTACTAATGTCAGCATCAGGAACCGGAAGTTTGGAAAGGTCCAAACCGGTAGCAGGGTCTGGTACCGGGGCCTTATAACTTTTCCCGCCGTCCATCTGTTTAGGCTCCGTCAGCTCCTTAGGGGCTTTCCATGGAGATGGCGAAGGCTTATTGGCTGGTTCAAGTGACTGGAAAACAGCCATTGTGGAAGAGCCAATAGGAAGGCGTAGATCCACTCGGGAAGTCGCCTTACTTATCCTGCCTGGCTCTCGTCTGCGTGCTACCTGTTCTGTAACGGTAACTGCAGATCCTGTGAGAGACAAGGAAGGGCGGGGGCAGAAGTCCTCATCTAAGGTATTGAACATAAGTTCGTATACCTGATTGATGGAGGCCAAATAATAAAGTTCGGCCTCATTAGACTCCGAACCCGCCTCAATCGAACCATCTGCGGGAGCATTGGATTGATTGAAACAGGTGGATATAGGAGAAGGAATAATAGATTCATTTGCTTCTATCATGAGAGAATCGTTTTCCGGCACCATCAAAGATATAGCTGGTGAGTTAGGTCTCTCAGAGATCAAGTCAGCAGACTCACTTTGAATACCAGAGGTCGCTGGTAAAGGATCAGTCGAAAAAGGGACAAAGATTCCCGGCGACTGTTGGATCCACAAAGTATTGGGATTTGATGGTGTAGCAGCAGCCCGGGGTATACTTCTATGCAATGTGGAAGAGACCCGTGGGGCTGAAAACGCAGCCGAAGTGGTTAGATTAACCCCTGTACCTTGAGCTTGATATGTATGCAAACTAGTGTTTGAATACAAATTATGCTCAGTGGTTGTAGGAACGGCTGAAGTGTGTGTTGAGGCCAACATAGAGGCCGACACACGTGGAAGGGTGTCAATAGATTCCTCAGAGAAGGATCGACTAGGGGACCTAGTAGTCCGAGAGCGCCTAATAGAGGAAGGTCTATGTCCCTTATCCCTGCGACGCCGAGACACTGTTCGGCGGCGCTGGGAATGATGTTTCCTGATTGAACGTCTCCCCGAGCGCTGGCGTGATCGCTCTTTACGAGGCAATCTACGCCGAGAAACACTCGGTGAGCGTGAACGACGTCCCCTCCGGGAATGATGAGGGCTATTTGAAGTAGACAATGAGTCATACCACGGCGAGCCCGAGGTGGAGGAGTAGTCGGAAACATCAGACACTACACGTTTACGTCTGTGACTCACAGTAGAAACGCGGCTGCGTCTACCTTTGTGGAGTACTTACAAGGTAGTGTCAACATCTACAATGACCGGAACGGTCTGTGGCACAGACCGAAACCCGGTGACCGGATCGGTCATTACATGACCGGTGACCAGCCCGGTCAATGACCGGTGACCGAACCGGTCACAGTATGACCGGTGACCGGACCGGTCAATGACCGGTGGACCGGTGACCGGACCAGTCATAGCATGACCGGTGACCGGACCGGTCAGTGACCGGTGACCGGTTGACTGGTGACCAGTGACCGGTCATAGCATGACCGGTGACCGGACCGGTCAATGTTGACCGGTGACCGGTGAAGTCTCCGGACCGGTCAACTGGTCATTCCCGATGAACGGACCAGGCAAATTTTGTCCGGTGTCATCACGTGGTAGTGACAGATGCCTGGCAGCTACTGGTGTAGTATGGTCAAGATCGTGTGGTGAAAAGTCCCGACACACGGAACTTTCCCTACTTTGATCTGAACTATTCTTGTTGCGTCCACGACTCTTGAAGGGTCGACACTTAATGGCCCAGGTATCTGCAGACCAATGCTCTTTACAGGAAGGGCAGCAGTTATCCTGGGTACATCCTGCACACGACAGGCAGCTACCATGGTTGTCCCATGCTGCCTTTGTGTGTCCACATGAGCCACGTGTTTGAGGCATATTTTGCCTTGAACAAACAAACACACAAAACAATTACAGAAATACACAGATATATATACGGAGAATGTTTTAACGCAATACAAAAACTTCTCTATTCTGTTAAACAGAAGAATCCAGCGAAACAGAAGCAACAATTAAGTTAATAACAAAATGTCGGCCTTTGTATATCGCCATCCGGAATAAGAGTGGATTCTGGGTAATGTCCCGTTTTGGTTGTGCGGCTACACGGCACTATGTGACCGCTCTGTCCTACTAGACGGGTTTCTGAAAAGTGTGGGATTCCTCGGACGAAAAATTCCGGATAAATTACGATCCTATCGGAATAAGTAAGCATATAATATCAGGTAACGTAATTAAGCTATTAAAATCCTGGAGAACAAGGGTTGTGAACCCTTTCTACTGCCTGTTTTTCCAGGAGTCCGAGAATGGAGTCTTGAAGTTGTGGATGCAGAGATACCAGATCTATTGGGACGCGAGAGAGTGGGGGCCTTTTTTTGAATTGAAAAGTGAGGCCTTGTGTGACAAGAGAATTAACCCACGCGTCCGAAGTTATTTGGAGCCATCGATTTGCGAAGTGCATAAGTCTGGCCCCGACTGGTACCTCTGGCATCAGAGGTTGTGGCGGTAGAAAGGGGTATGACCTAGGGCTGACCTTTAGGAGGTCCACCCTTGCCGGAAGAAGGATTAATGACTTCTTGTCCGCATTGGGTTTGCCCTTACTCCAATTTTGGTTTACAGAAGGCTTCCGATAGGAAGATGTTCTGTTCTGAAAAGGAGGCCTATTTGTGGACTGACGTGGAGCAGACGGACGCTTAGTAGAGAAACTGTCCCTTTTAGCGTTCTTGGCCGGTGGGGCTCCTGGGGGCTTAGAAGCAGGGCGCTTAAAAACCACAGGGTGCTGGCCAGAGTTGCTCCTAGCTAAGGAGGCATGTATCTGATCCTCACGATCAGCAGTAAGTGCCGACTGTATCCTCCCTCCGAAAAGAGAATCTGCTGTTAGTGGAGCAGTTCGAAGCGAGTTTACGCCTGTTTCCAAAAGGAAATTATTGGGCAAGGAAGAGAGGATGAGGTCTCTCCGAAGCCTTAACATCTCAGACATAGACGACGCAGCATTGTGAGATAAACACTGCGTAGTACGTGAAAGGTGTATCATCAAGGCCCGGAGCTCCTCTGGGATTGAATCAGAGAGCTCCCAAACCAAGTCTAAGGCTGTGGCTGCCATGAGATCTAGCTGGTTAGCCAGACCTATGGAACAGCGTTCTCTCAGCTCCCAATTTTCCAACAGGAAAAGAGGGACTGCTGTATGGGTAGATGATGAAGGCATTGTAAGTGACAGCTTACTAATGTCAGCATCAGGAACCGGATGTTTGGAAAGGTCCAAACCGGTAGAAGGGTCGGGTACCGGGGCCTTATAACTTTTCCCGCCGTCCATCTATTTAGGCACCGTCAGCTCCTTAGGGGCTTTCCATGGAGATGGCGAAGGCTTATTGGCTGGTTCAAGTGACTGGAAAACAGCCATTGTGGAAGAGCCAATAGGAAGGCGTAGATCCACTCGGGAAGTCGCCTTACTTATCCTGCCGGGCTCTCGTCTGCGGGCTACCTGTTCTGTAACGGTAACCGCAGATCCTGTGAGAGACAAGGAAGGGCGGGGGCAGAAGTCCTCATCTAAGGTATTGAACATTAGTTTGTATACCTGATTGATGGAGGCCAAATAATAAAGTTCGGCCTCATTAGACTCTGAACCCGCCTCAATCGAACCGTCTGCGGGAGCATTGAAATGATTGAAACCGGTGGATATAGAAGTAGGAATAATAGATTCATTCGCTTCTATCATGAGAGAATCGTTTTCCGGCACCATCAAAGATATAGCTGGTGAGTTAGGTCTCTCAGAGATCAAGTCAGCAGACTCACTTTGAATACCAGAGGTCGCTGGTAAAGGATCAGTCGAAAAAGGGACAAAGATTCCCGGCGACTGTTGGATCCACAAAGTATTGGGATTTGATGGTGTAGCGGCAGCCCGGGGTATACTTCTATGCAATGTGGAAGAGACCCGTGGGGCTGAAAACGCAGCCGAAGTGGTTAGATTAACCCCTGTACCTTGAGCCTAATATGTATGCAAACTAGTGTTTGAATACAAATTATGCTCAGTGGTTGTAGGAACGGCTGAAGTGTGTGTTGAGGCCAAAATAGAGGCCGACACACGTGGAAGGGTGTCACTAGATTCCTCAGAGAAGGATCGACTAGGGGACCTAGGAGTCCGAGAGCGCCTAATAGAGGAAGGTCTATGTCCCTTATCCCTGCGATGCCGAGACACTGTTCGGCGGCGCTGGGAATGATGTTTCCTGATCGAACGTCTCCCAGAGCGCTGGCGTGATCGCTCTTTACGAGGCAATCTATGCCGAGAAACACTTGATGAGCGTGAACGACGTCCCCTCCGATAATGATGAGGGCTATTTAAAGTAGACGATGAGTCATACGACGACGAGCCCGAGGTGGAGGAGTAGCCGGAAACATCAGACACTACACGTTTACGTCTGTGACTCACAGTAGAAATGCGGCTGCGTCTACCTTTGTGGAGTACAGACAAGTAGTGTCAACATCTACAATGACCGGAACGGTCTGTGGCACAGACCGGTACCCGGTGACCGGATCGGTCATTACATGACCGGTGACCGGACCGGTCAATGACCGGTGACTGGTGACCGGTTGACCGGACTGGTCATAGCATGACCGGTGACCGGAACCGGTCATAGGATGACCGGTGACCGGACCGGTCAACGACCGGACCGGTCAACAACCGGTGACCAGTTGACCGGTGACCGGTGGCTGGACTGGTCATACCATGACCGGTGACCGGACCGGTCAGTGACCGGTGACCGGTTGACCGGTGACCGGTCATAGCATGACCGGTGACCGGACCGATCAATGTTGACCGGACCGGTCAATGTTGACCGGACCGGTCAATGTTGACCGGTGACCGGTGAAGTCTCCGGACCGGTCAACTGGTCATTCCCGATGAACGGACCGGGCAAATTTTGTGGTGAAAAGTCCCGACACACGGAACTTTCCCTACTTTGATCTGAACTATTCTTGTTGCGTCCACGACTCTTGAAGGGTCGACGCTTGATGGCCCAGGTATCTGCAGACCAATGCTCACAGAAAGGGCAGCAGTTATCCTGGGTACATCCTGCACACAACAGGCAGCTACCATGGTTGTCCCATGCTGCCCTTATGTGTCCACATGAGCCACGTGTTTGAGGCATATTTTGCCTTGAACAAACAAACAAATACACAAAACAATACAGAAATACACGGATATATATACGGAGAATGTTTTAACGCAATACAAAACTTCTCTATTCTGTTAAACAGAAGAATCCAGCGAAACAGAAGCAACAATTAAGTCAATAACAAAAATGTCGGCCTTTGTTATCGCATCCGGAATAAGAGTGGATTCTGGGTAATGTCCCGTTTTGGTTGTACGGCTACACGGCACTATGTGACCGTTCTGACCTACCTGACGGGTTTATGAAAAGTGTGGGATTCCTCAGACAGAAAATTCCGGATGAATTACGATCCTTCGGAGTAAATAGCATATGATATCTGGTAACATAATTAAGCTATTAAAATAGTGAACTAGAGAGATGATATAAAATTAGCGATATATTTGCTTCAATACAATGTTCCATAGTCATATATTTGCTTTCTTCCATATTACATACAATTTTAATGTCAATTTATACTCATTAAAAAGTAAATAAATATTAAGAGGAATATTACATTTTATTCATTTTTATTTTAGAGTCCATTTAGCATTTATAAGGTGTGTAAGAAGACAATATTGTGCTGCATTTTGTGTGTGACATAAATTCATTTTACATCAAGCTGGTTTTCGTGCAATGGAGTGATATAAATATTAATGATTTTGGAAAAGGACCACCTGTTTGTGGGAAAAATTATATATGTTTAGCTATACAACAAGCAATCTTGTAGCAAAAGGAAATTCACATATATTTTATTGGACACCCGCAAGGATTTTTTTGACAAAAATTGTTACGAAAATTGTACCACATTTCCAGTTTTCACTAATCTATAAGCTGCTTTTTTATCTGGCTTAAAGTTGTCCAAGTATTACAATTAAGTGAGAACAACTTTACTAGACCACGTCCACTCACCTGGCAGACAAGTTCACTAGTAACACTTGACCCAGTATAGCAGCTTCCAGCCGCTGTCAGAACATTTGTGGGCTTCACCTTGATCATCTCTACAGGAATACCAAACTCATAGGCACACACCTGCACCACCTGCAAACATACTGGTGGGTCACATATCTTGAAATGATTATGCACACACCTGCACAACCTGCAAACATACTGGTGGTTAAAAATATCTCAAAATGATTATGCACACACCTGCAAACATACTGGTTGGTCACATATCTCGAAATGATTATGCACACACCTGAACCACCTGCAAAAATACTGGTGGGTCACATATCTCTAAATGATTAGGCACACGCCTGAACCACCTGCAAACATACTGGTGGGTCACATATCTCAAAATAATTATGCACACACCTGCACCACCTGCCAAGATACTGGTGGGTCACATATCTCAAAATGATTATGCACACACCTGCAAACATACTGGTGCGTCACATATCTCAAAATGATTAGACACACCTGCAACACCTGCAAACATACTGGTGGGTCACATATCTCAAAATTATTATGCACACACCTGAACCTACTGCAAACATACTGGTGAGTAACATATCTAACAAGAGCACCGCCTTGCGGGTGCAGACCGCTCATCTATTTTCTTTTTAAAGGTGAAGGGACTCTCATTTTCAATCACAAAGGAAAGAGGAGTGGAAAGAAGAGGGGTGTATAGTGTGGGGTTGTGGATATTTATTACATTATCTTCCAAAAAAGCGAAAAAAAAAAAAAAAAAAATCGGGGGGGGGGGGGGGGGGGGGGGTTTTGGGTGCGATGGTTGGACGGTATTTCAAACATAACCGTTTTAAAAAAAATGGGGGGGGGGGGGGGTATAGTGTGAGGGTTGTGGTGATAATTTGTGAGATGATCTTAAAAAAAAAAAAAAAAAAAAAAAATCAAAAAAAAAAATTGGGGGGGGGGTGGGGTGGGGTGGGGGTATAGTGTGAGGGTTGTGGTGGTCATTTGTGAGATGATCTTAAAAAAAAAAAAAAAAAAAAAAAAATTAGGTGGGGGGGAGGGGGGAGGGCACGGGGGAGGGGGGGAGGGCACGGGGGATGGTTTGGGTGAAGTCTATTGTGGTATGTCAGGTAAGAGTAGTTTCATCAAAGTATCAATCAAATCTAATCATAAATAAAGAAGTTATGGCAATTTTAGCAAAATTTAATAATTTGACCTTGAGAGTCAAGGTCATTCAAAGGTCAAAGTAAAATTCAAGTTGCCAGGTACAGTAACCTCATGATAGCATGTAAGTATTTGAAGTTTGAAAGCAATAGCCTTGATACTTCGAGTGGATCGAAACACAAAATTTAACCATATATTAAAAGTTACTAAGTCAAAAAAGGGCCATAATTCCGTAACAATGACAACCAGAGTTATGCAACTTGTCCTTTGACTGTACCCTTATGATAGTTTGTGAGTGTTCCAAGTATGAAAGCAATATCTATGATACTTTAGGGGTAAAGTGGACCAAAACATAAATCTTAACCAAATTTTCAATTTTCTAAGTATAAATGGCCCATAATTCCGTCCAAATGCCAGTCAGAGTTACATAACTTTGCCTGCACCGTCCCCTTATGATAGTTCATAAATCTTGCAAGTATGAAAGCAATAGCTTTGATACTGTATGAATAAAGTGGACCTAAACACAAAACTTAATCAAATTTTCAATTTTCTAAGTATAAAAAGGGCACATAATTCTGTCAAAATGCCAGTCAGAGTTACATTACTTTGCCTGCACAGTCCCCTTATGATAGTTAGTAAGTGTTGCAAGTATGAAAGCAATAGCTTTGATGCTTAAGGAATAAAATGGACCTAAACACAAAACTTAACCAAAATTGTCAATTTTCCAAGTATAAAAAGGGCACATAATTCTGTCAAAATGCATGCCAGAGTTATCTAACTTTGCCTGCCCAGTCCCCTCATGATAGTAAGTAAGTGTACCAAGTTTGAATGCAATAGCATTGATACTTACTGAGAAAAGTGGAACTAAACGCAAAACTTAACCAAAATTTTCAATTTTTTAAGTATAAAAAGGGCACATAATTCTGTCAAAATGCACGCCAGAGTTATCTTACTTTGCCTGTCCAGTCCCCTCATGATAGTAAGTAAGTGTACCAAGTTTGAATGCAATAGCATTGATACTTTCTGAGAAAAGTGGACCTAAACGCAAAACTTAACCGGACGCCGACGCCAACGCCAACGCCAACGCCGACGCCAAGGTGATGACAATAGCTCATAATTTTTTTTCAAAAAATAGATGAGCTAAAAATGATTATTCACACACCTGCACCTCTTGCAAACATACTGGTGTGTCACATATCTCAAAATGATTATGCACACACATGAACCAACTGTAAACATACTGGTGGGTCACATATCTCAAAATGATTATGCACACACCTGCAAACATACTGGTGCGTCACATATCTCAAAATGATTAGACACACCTGCAACACCTGCAAACATACTGGTGGGTCACATATCTCAAAATTATTATGCACACACCTGAACCACCTGCAAACATACTGGTGAGTAACATATCTAAAAATAATTATTCACACACCTGCACCTCTTGCAAACATACTGGTGTGTCACATCTCTCAAAATGATTATGCACACACATGAACCAACTGCAAACATACTGGTGGGTCACATACCTCAAAATGACTATGCACACACCTGCAACACCTGCAAACATACTGATGGGTCACATATCTCGAAATGATTATGCACACACCTAAACCACCAGCAAACATACTGGCGGGTCACATATCTCAAAATGATTATGCACACATGTGAACCACCTACTAACACACTGGTGGGTCACATATCTCAAAATGATTATGCACACACATGAACCAACTGCAAACATACTGGTGGGTCACATATCTTGAAATAATTATGCACACACCTGAACCACTTGCAAACATACTGGTGATTCACATATCTCGAAATGATTATGCACACACCTAGACCACCTGCAAACATACTGGTGGGTCACATATCTTGAAATGATTATGCACACACCTTAACCACCTGCAAACATACTGGTGGGTCACATATCTCGAAATGATTATGCACACACCTGCACCACCTGCAAACATACTGGTGGGTCAGATATATCTCAAAATGATTATGCACACATGTGAACCACCTGCTAACACACTTGTGGGTCACATATCTCGAAATAATTATGCACACACCGGCACCACCTGCAAACATACTGGTGGGTCACATATTTCGAAATGATTACGCACACCCCTGAACTACCTGCAAACATACTGGTGGGTCACATATCTCGAAATAATTATGCACACACCTGCACCACTTGCAAACATACTGGTGGGTCACATATCTTGAAATGATTATGCACAAACCTGAACCACCTGCAAACATACTGGTGGGTCACATATCTCAAAATGATTATGCACACATGTGAACCACCTGCTAACACACTGGTGGGTCACATATCTTGAAATGATTATGCACACACATGAAAACACACTAGTGGGTCACATATCTTGAAATGATTATGCACACACCTGAACCACCTGCAAACACACTGGTGGGTCAAATATCTTGAAATGATTATGCACACGCCTGAACTACCTGCAAACACACTGGTGGGTCACATATCTTGAAATGATTATGCACACACCTGAACCACCTGCAAACATACTGGTGGGTCACATATCTTGAAATAGTAATGCACAAACCTGCAAACATTCTGGTGGGTCACATATCTCCAAATGATTACGCACACCCCTGAACCACCTGCAAACATACTGGTGGGTCACATATCTCAAAATAATTATGCACACACCTGCACCACTTGCAAACATACTTTTGCGTCACATATCTCCAAAATGATTATGCACACACATGAACCAACTGCAAACATACTGGTGGGTCACATATCTCGAAATTATTATGCACACACCTGCACCACCGAAAAACATACTGGTGTGTCACATATCTCGAAATGAAACATTCACCACTATGGAAACATACAAGTTTCTCACAGACATGCATCACTTGCACAATATGAGTATATCATACACAGGCAAATACACCTGTAAAAACCTGAAAACATATGATTGCTTAATAAGTACTTGCACATGAGTAAACACATGCCTATATCAGCAATAATAGGACTGAATTACACAACTGTAATATGTACCAAACAACTAACAAAACATTGATAGCATAATTGACCATAGCAGTTACAACAAACTCAGCCTTGAAAATATTACGCACTGCAAACTGATTTATCATACCTTTGTGTTGATTCCCTGTCCGACCTCAATCCCGCCATGTGACACTGCCACGGTGCCATCCTGGGAGTACACTGCAACATTCACCCCGTAGTTCTGAGTGTTCCAGGGCACGCCATACTTGATTGGCACTACAGACAGACCCTTCTTTTTCCAACGGTTATCCTTGAAAAATTCAACCCAAGAGGATGTTATTTTAAAATATATTAGATACATTTGTTTTAGGTGCATGCAAATAAAAATATAATATAAAATTACACTGAGATTCCTGATGGACTAACATTTTAAATCTAAGTAAAAATTTTCAATGCTTTTTTTCTAAATATTAAATTATACATTTTGAAATAAAAACAGTTGTTTTTAATTCTATGAACCTGTCTGCATAACTTCACATTAACATGATTAAGAGATATACATGTGTGAAGCAATAAAAGGATACAGTCTATGCAGCACAATACTTAAATTTTAGTTGCTAGTAAATGCAAGCCCAGTATTAACATCATGACAATAAATATCAAGCAATTCAAATGTAGTTTGCAGTTCAACTATTGATATAACCTGGTTGAACATTTTCACGGCCTTCATTCTTGTGGAGAACTCTGCAGAGTCTTCTAGCTGTGTGAAAAGGGAGGCAATGCTGCAGTAGTTCAGAGTCATCCCCCCTGGAGTCACCTGCCCTTTCTTGTAGAGGTTAAGCTGCTTTACCTCTGTTGAATCTTTGCAAAGAGTTTTGGAAATGTGTTGCATAATTGTTTCCATTATAAAAATTCCAGGAGTTGAGCCTGAAAAAGAAATACTATTCCATTTGTAACTGTACTTTATCTTATTTAACGTGAATCCAAAGAAGAATTGAAAATAATGTCATGAACTTTTCAAGATATTTTCAAAATAGTAAATAAATAAGATTTACTTAAACCACGGACTCTAGATGAGACGGATATGAAACGGGACCGTATCGGCAAATAGCTTGTCGATACTTTGTTACGTAACCAGTAGCTATCGATAAGCGTACATCGAAGCATAGAGGTTATACATTTTGATGTACCCACTCACGTCTTTTTTTAAATTATACTTTCATTTCTCGGCCGATTTTGACAAATTATATATCATTAGAAAGCCTACGTTATGTAGCTTTCAGATATATAAATACATATTATGTTTTTCTTCTGATTTGGGCAGCCCGGCGAGTTATAACTTTAACTTTTGCAAATATCACACCGTTTTAGAGTCTAGATTTACGGTTGACATGTTCGTACTTTATACCGATTTGTAACGTTTATATTAGGAGTTCAGATTTTAAAACTACATCTTGCTTAGGAAAATAGAATTCTGTATACCATAGAAAAAAATGGTTTTAACAAGTTGCTTTCTTCAATATTGCAAATGTATTCATAAAATAAGCGATTTGGGCCACATATATTTGACCTCTGACCTTGAAGGATGACCTTGACCTTAGCCTTTCACCACTCAAAATGTGCAGCTCCATGAGATGCACATGCATGCCAAATATCAAGTTGCTATCTTCAATATTGCAAAAGTATTTATAAAATAAGCGATTTGGGCCACATATATTTAACCTCTGACCTTGAAGGATGACCTTGACCTTGACCTTTCACCACTCAAAATGTGCAGCTCCATGAGATACACTTGCATGCCAAATATCAAGTTGCTATCTTCAATATTGCAAAAGTATTCATAAAATGAGCGATTTTGGCCACATATATTTGACCTCTGACCTTGAAGGATGACCTTGACCTTTCACCACTCAAAATGTGCAGTTTCATGAGATACACATGCATGCCAAATATAAAGTTGCTATCTTCAATATAGCAAAAGTTATTGCAAAATGTTAAAGTTGGCGCAAACAGACAGACAGACCAACAGACCAACAGACAGACAGGGCAAAAACAATATGTCCCCCACTATTATAGTGGGGGACATAAAAATGAAATTAAGTAAGGAATGACTTTGTACGAAAGTATCGCGCGGTCCTAACGCAGAGAACTGATGCTACGGTCTTGGCGATTATGCTTTTGTTTAGATACCGGCCATTTAATTTCGTTTGTCATGATTATTATATATTTTATAGAATATATTGAAATATTTTGTTCACGAAACATATCAATAAAGCTAGTTATTAATGAAGCTTTATAAATTAACAATTTCAGCTCTTGTTTATAACACAGACAGGGTGTTAATTTTATTACGAGACAGCGTATATAGCGGACCCTCTTGATATTTTTCGGCCGGGATTTTCAAGAATCTTTAAATAATTTTAATTAATTGATAAATTAAGGTAAATAACCTTTCATATAATTATACATAATAACCTTTTTGAAAATAAACAACAAACAATGAATGTTTTGACACCCATTTTAGTTGAAGTATGCAAAGCCGAAAAATATCAAGAGGGTCCGCTATATACGCCGTCTCGTAATAAAATTAACACCCTGTCTGTGTTATAAACAAGAGCTGGTTGGGAGCGTGCCATTAATGGGTACTACAATCAAGCACTCACACCCCTGATGAGGCTTAATCAAGGTGTCAAAGCTTCAAACAATGACCTCTCTATTTTTGTATTAACTCCAAGTGAAAGACAACTTAAATCAAGAATGATTATAACAAACATGTAATGGAGTAAAAACAATCTACCTTTGTCAAACTGAACAAGATCTGTTACTCTTTACCACTAGCAATAATGCCCTCCGATTCAGATGCAATCGATGAAATAAGCATGATGAAACAAATGAAATATTTACCATTCACTTTTTCGTATCCGTGCTTAGAAATCATATGACCCCGAAAACGAGACATTGTCTTGTAAGTATTTGGGCACTCTGTACACTGGTAGACACCCACTGATTCAATTGCTTTTGTCACTTTTACTTACTTACATGGTTTAACATTCTCAGAATCATCACTGCTTCATGTGTAATCACCTAACAATTCGTCTAAATCTAAGTCGTCATCATCCCAGTGAAAAAAATCTTTTTGATTTTGAATAGCTGGACATGATGCACTGATGTCAAAATACAAAATGATCTGCATAACACTGATCGTGATTTTCAAGAATCTCTAAATAAGTTTAATTAACTGATAATTTAAGGTACATCACCTTTCTTATCATTATACATAATAATCTCTTTGATAATAAGCAACAAACAAATGTTTTTCACACCCATTTTATTTGAAGTGTGCAAAGCCAAAACTATCAAGAGGGTCCGCTATATACAAGGTCTCATATAAAATTATCACCCATTTTTTTTCTATCGTATTCAGAATTCTATTCTCCTAAGCAAGATGTAGTTTTAAAAACTGAACTCCTTGTATAAGCGTTACAAATCTGTTTAAAGTATGACCATGTTTAACGTAAATATAGATTCTAAAACGGTATGATATTTGCAAAAGTTAAAGTCATAACTCGCCGGGCTGCCCAAATTAGAAGTAAAACTTCATATATATTTATATATCTGAAAACTACAAAATGTAGGCTTTCTAATGATATATAATTTGTGAAAATCGGCCGAGAAATAAAAGTAAAATTAGAAAAAAGGCGTTAGTGGGTACATAAAAATGTATAACCTCGGCGCTTCAATGTACGCTTATCGATAGCTACTGGTTACGTTACAAATTATCGACAATGTTAAACGCGGGTGGGTAAAACATAAAATGTGTATTTCTCGTGTTTAACTCGCTATACATCCATTAAAAACAACGGAACTATACTTAAAATTTTATTTTTTTTGAAAGAGGAATTAATAAGCAACAATATAAAGTATAAACCAATAAAATCGGATGATTAGTTTTTGCATAAATTTGAATTGACTACAGTAATGGTTAAATACTCGTTTCAACTATTGTCAATAAACGCTCCGTGCTTAAACTATTTCATATTGTCCTTTCATGTATATTTCTGTGAAAATGTGTTAATTCATTGTGCTGGAGATGTGGTCTCACCTGGAGCTCTACAGTATGAGTTGGAGGGGGTGTTGGTCTGTACAGCCACTGGGACCATGTGCCAGTTGGGGCAGTAGTATGCTGATGTATACACATTATAAATTACTATTAGCAATCATATTTCCATGGCAGGGTATATCAGACGATGCATTTTATTATTTACTGTTTGCCCTGTAAGAATTTTTCAAGAGTAAATTGTGTTTTTTTTATTGAAATATTGTTTTAGAAAAATTGGGTATATTGAATATTTACAATTGAAATCATGTTTGCAGGTGTTACCTTTATAGTTTAAGGTACTTAAACAAATACAAGTATAAAAATACACTAATGCAAAACAGTTACATATTCTAAAACTTTTTTTGTTAAAAACATTATCAAAGGTTTAATAACAAAATTACAAGTAATAAAACTATGAAAATATAGACCTACCATTATCACCAAAGTGCATAATGTCCCCAACTGTGCAGTCATTCACAGAGTATCCATATAGACCTACCATTATCACCAAAGTACATGATGTCCCCAACTGTGCAGTCATTCACAGAGTATCCACAGTCACAGTAGTATGTGACCTTGACCCCATTCAGCTTGCCTGTGTCATCAAAACCAACCTTAATGTACAAAGATCAGAGAACAATTGTTATGTTCTGGTCCATAGAACTTTGATTTTAAAAGAATAACAAAGAAAATGAAGTTGATTACTTTATATTTAAAAAATACACCCAGTAATTCATAAGAAATATTTGCAGCAAGAGACCATATCCAATTAAAGATGGGTATAACAAGTGCCCTAAAGAAAGCACCTGATTGCAATCCTTGCGTCATTTCACTGAAGACAACCCAATGCCATGTTGATTGAAAAGGCAATTCATTTTAAATGCCATGTTTTCCAATTGATTCATACATGTAATTAGCATTAGTAGGAAGAAGGTTTTATGAACATGTATACCTATTTATGTTCACTTCTTTATGATGATTTCTTATGATACATGGTGACAAGAAATAGCATTTCAAATTAAATAAAAGTAGTACCTAAAAAAAATATTGGATATAATTTCCTTCAGCATAAAATATTTTGTTGATATTGCAACAAACTCAAGGGATAACTAATGTAATACAATACAGCATTAACATTTTATCCAATTTGCCGTCACATGATCATTTTTGGCAAATTATGACTGACCTGATACTTAGCTAAGTATGGAAAGCGTTTTCCAACATTCTCCAAATTGGTATGAAAGTTCATTGCAAATCGTACAGGTCTGAAAGCAAACAAAAGACTTTACTAGAAATTAAAGGATTTCCAAAATGTAACAACTTTTTTTCAATTCCTTTTACTTTCTCAATCCATAAAAGGTTCAGGCATTCAGTGACATACACATCACTGAAAACTATTCAACTCATAGGCAATAGACACAAAATGGATAAGATACCCATTAACAGCATTGGCAGCAATAGCGCTGGCAGCAGCAATAGCGAAGTTCCTGGAGATTTTTGCTCCATATGCCCCTCCCAGTCTTCTGACCTCCACATCGATACTGGAAGAGAGACATAGCTGTATTTACTGACTTGTATGTAATATAAGCCATGTTATTTGTAGTTAGAGTATTATGACACAAGCAGCCGCCATAACTGCAGAACAGCCTGTGCATTTGCATGGGTGCATAAGCAAACAATATAACTCTTAGTCATAATATAGGAATGCATAAGAATATCAGGAGCTACTCTGTTCTGAGATGTACCAATGCTCACTTTGCTCACTTTCACACCACAACCCCATATCAGAAGCTACACTGTTCTGAGATGTCCCAATGCTCACTTTGCTCACTTTCACACCACAACCCCATATCAGAAGCTACACTGTTCTGAGATGTCCCAATGCTCACTTTGCTCACTTTCACACCACAACCCCATATCAGAAGCTACACTGTTCTGAGATGTCCCAATGCTCACTTTGCTCACTTTCACACAACAACCCCATATCAGAAGCTACACTGTTCTGAGATGTCCCAATGCTCACTTTGCCCACTTTCACACCACAACCCCATATCAGAAGCTACACTGTTCTGAGATGTCCCAATGCTCACTTTGCCCACTTTCACACCACAACCCCATATCAGAAGCTACACTGTTCTGAGATGTCCCAATGCTCACTTTGCCCACTTTCACACCACAACCCCATATCAGAAGCTACACTGTTCTGAGATGTCCCAATGCTCACTTTGCTCACTTTCACACCACAACCCCATATCAGAAGCTACACTGTTCTGAGATGTCCCAATGCTCACTTTGCCCACTTTCACACCACAACCCCATATCAGAAGCTACACTGTTCTGAGATGTCCCAATGCTCACTTTGCCCACTTTCACACCACAACCCCATATCAGAAGCTACACTGTTCAGATATATCATAAGGCTCGATTTGCTCACGTTCACACTAAAAGCCCGTATCAGGAGCTACACTGTTCAGATATATCATATGGCCCACTTTGCCCACTTTCACACTACAAGCCCATATCTGGAGCTACACTGTTCTGATATATCATAAAGCAGACTTTGCCCACTTTCACACTCCCAGCCCATATCAGGAGCTACCCTGTTCAGATATATCATAAAGCCCACTTTGCCCACTTTCACACTACAAGCCCATATCTGGAGCTACTCTGTTCAGATATATCATAAGGCCCACTTTGCCCACTTTCACACAACACGCCCATATCCAGAGCTACACTGTTCAGATATATCACAAGGCCCACTTTCTCACTACAAGCCCATATCTGGATCTACTCTGTTCAGATATATTATAAGGCCCACTTTGCCCACTTTCACACTTCATCCCCATATTAAGAGCTACTCCGTTCAGATATATCATAAGGCCAACTTTGCCCACTTTTACACTACAATCCCATATCAGGAGCTACACTGTTCAGATACAGGGTTGTCATTATTAACCGATTGCCGATCGAATTCATCGGTTAAAATCGCCAGAAAATCGGTTGTTTTTCCCGAATCTTAAAAAATGCGATCGGAAGTTTTGATCACGCAAACCGACAAAAATTGACGAGGAATAACCGTAGTATAGAAGAGCGACGCCCGGTCATTCAGTCAGTAAATTAACTCCGCCTAAGAGCTACTGTTTTCAATGAATTTCTCAGCGAGTGGCCAATATTGATTTTTCCAGCTGTCAATCAAATTCTTCTTGGTAAGCACGTAAACCAATCAGCGCTCAGGCAGCCGAATACACGCCCGAATACACGCCGACCCCATGTGAAACTGTATCAAATAGCTGTACATTTCACAGATTATTACTTATCGTAGCTCAACGAATGTAGCACTGTAGAGCGTAATTAACTAGTTTTTTAGTGAGAAAAAAGGTTTCCACATATTAAAAATGCTCTTCGATTTTCTACCAAAATAAAAGATATTAGCGACCTTTGCCCTACGAAGTTGTTATTCAGCATCTAGATATAAAAGTCCACGCTTTCCCCGAGGAAGAATGACGTGACGTTATAAATGAAGTCTAATTTTAGCATGATTTTCATCTGTACATGAAAAACACGAGAAATGTGTCTCTGTTGCTAGAATTTTCTTAATTTTCCGTGAATAATGAAATCTGAAAATGATTTCAGATTACACATTTAAGTATACGCATTTGAAAATACTTCAATTAAATAATGCATTTTGATATACAAATTGTCATAACGCATTATGTAATAAGTAGGTAAATAACGTGTTTTGAGATTGCCAAACTATGCATACATTATTATTATAGGTCTACATGCATGAATGACCTGAAAAATTATATCACGATCCGGAATGAAAAGTACTTGGTAAAATTTAAAGAAAGACGCGTTTTAAATCTCAGAAATTCACTTTCACTTTCTCAAACTTTTTTGAAAGGAGGTACACGTAAAAGTTTAGATCGAGCAGTGTTTTTTTTATGGCAATTTCGGGGCTGATATTCGGCCCCATTCCCCTAAAAAAAGAGGATATATTTTTCACCCATTTTGTAAAAAAAATCCCCTCCAGAAGTAACAAACAAAAAAAAAAATTTTTTTTTTTTTTTAGAAAGAACTGTCTCATAATCATGATAAATATATCTCAAATTTATTTCATAAACAACTAACAAAGTATATAACTATAGTTTATATTATTTTGATTTATTATAAAGAGTTATATTCAGTTGGTTTTCCCAAATCAGTGGACTTTCCGCATTAATTGCATTTTTCTCCCAAAATGGCCAGGAAAAGGCCTGCTGTATCTATATTGTGTCAATATTTGTTGATAAAATCATTCCAAATACATGTAGGTCCATTTTATTGATAAAAAAATGCTCAAATTTGCCATTTTATTGATTTAAAAGATCCTGATTAGACTCAAAATGGCTAAGAAAACTGGGACTGTGCATGAAGGCTGAATGTCTGAAACTAATTTTGAAAAAATCATTGATTTTTATTTCATTTAAAGAAAAAGGACAAAGACATTCAGCTGTGAATATTATTTTCATACAAAAATGTGTATTAATACAATAAATATCATTACATATAAACAAGTGAATTTTTAATTTTCCCCTTTTCCTAAAAAACGACTCATTTTTTCCCCTTTGGACGGGCCCCGCCACCATTCCCCTATAAGTGAAAAAAAACACTGTCGAGTCGTTGATTCGTCATAACTACTAAATATAAACGGTTCTCAGTGCTCTCTAATCGCGTCACGTGATTCACGCATGTTCAATGTGAATTCCCCAATCCCACAATTCAATTTGTATATGCACTTGCGTTAAATGGCGGACGACATTCATCGTCAATATTGGCCATAATTTGGTTTTGAAAAAAAGAAATCGTAATAATACTGGATTATCGGGTAATGGATATGGAACATGCAATGATCTATCAATATAACATGTTTTTACATTGTACAGTATACTAAAAATGTGAAAAATCTTAAAATTGTCTATTCTTTCTAGACCTCATTTTAACTTTTTATGCTCTGAGAATAGCAGTTTTTGTGTCCCTAAAATGTCTAGAATTCGTTTGCGGTCGGGGGGGCTTTGCCCCCTGACCCCCCAACCAGGGCCTTGCCACCGGCCGAATCGGTTACTATTCCAAAAAAATCCTTTGTTTACAATCATAATGACAACCCTGCAGATATATCATAAGGCCCACTTTGCTCACTTTCACACTACAAGCCCATATCAGGAGCTACACTGTTTAGATATATCATAAGGCCACCTTTGCCCTCTTTAAGCGCATATCTGGAGCTACTCTGTTCAGATATATCATAAGGCCCACTTTGCCCACTTTCACACTACAAGCCCATATCTGGAGCTACACTGTTCAGATATATCATAAGGCCCACTTTGCCCACTTTCACACAACAAGCCCATATCTGGAGCTACACTGTCCTTATATATCATAAAGACATAAGGCCCACTTTGCCCACTTTCACACAACAAGCCCATAACTGGAGCGACTCTGTTCAGATATATCATAAGGCCCACTTTGCCCACTTTAAGCCCATATCTGGAGCTACTCTGTTCAGATATATCATAAGGCAGACTTTGCCCACTTTCACACTTCAAGCCCATATCTGGAGCTACACTGTTCAGATATATCATAAGGCCCACTTTCACACAACAAGCCCATATCTGGAGCTACACTGTTCAGATATATCATAAGGCCCACTTTGCCCACTTTCACACACCAAGCCCATATCTGGAGCTACTCTGTTCAGATATATCATAAAGCAGACTTTGCCCACTTTCACACTCCCAGCCCATATCAGCAGCTACCCTGTTCAGATATATCATAAAGCCCACTTTCACACTACAAGCCCATATCTGGAGCTACTCTGTTCAGATATATCATAAGGCCCACTTTGCCCACTTTCACACAACACGCCCATATCCAGAGCTACACTGTTCAGATATATCACAAGGCCCACTTTCTCACTACAAGCCCATATCTGGATCTACTCTGTTCAGATATATTATAAGGCCCACTTTGCCCACTTTCACACTACAACCCCATATTCGGAGCTACTCCGTTCAGATATATCATAAGGCAAACTTTGCCCACTTTCACACTACAACCCCATATCAGGAGCTACACTGTTCAGATATTATAAGGCCCACTTTGCTCACTTTCACACTACAAGCCCATATCAGGAGCTACACTGTTTAGATATATCATAAGGCCCACTTTGCCCACTTTAAGCGCATATCTGGAGCTACTCTGTTCAGATATATCATAAGGCCCACTTTGCCCACTTTCACACTACAAGCCCATATCTGGAGCTACACTGTTCAGATATATCATAAGGCCCACTTTGCCCACTTTCACACAAGCCCATATCTGGAGCTACACTGTCCTGATA
Source organism: Dreissena polymorpha (assembly GCF_020536995.1). Classification (NCBI taxonomy): domain Eukaryota; kingdom Metazoa; phylum Mollusca; class Bivalvia; order Myida; family Dreissenidae; genus Dreissena; species Dreissena polymorpha. The sequence continues at coordinate 104,180,874 of NC_068355.1, read as the reverse complement.
TATCATAAAGACATAAGGCCCACTTTGCCCACTTTCACACAACAATCCCTTAACAGGAGCGACTCTGTTCAGATATATCATAAGGCCCACTTTGCCCACTTTAAGCCCATATCTGGAGCTACTCTGTTCAGATATATCATAAGGCAGACTTTGCCCACTTTCACACTTCAAGCCCATATCTGAGCTACACTGTTCAGATATATCATAAGGCCCACTTTCACACAACAAGCCCATATCTGGAGCTACACTGTTCAGATATATCATAAGGCCCACTTTGCCCACTTTCACACAACAAGCCCATATCTGGAGCTACACTGTTCAGATATATCATAAGGCCCACTTTGCCCACTTTCACACTACAAGCCCATATCTGGAGCTACTCTGTTCAGATATATCATAAGGCCCACTTTGCGCACCTTCACACTAAAAGCCCATATCTGGAGCTACACTGTTCTGATATATCATAAAGACATAAGGCCCACTTTCACACAACAAGCCCATAACTGGAGCGACTTTGTTCAGATATATCATAAGGCCCACTTTGCCCACTTTCACACAACAAGCCCATATCTGGAGCTACTCTGTTCAGATATAAGGCAGACTTTGCCCACTTTCACACTTCAAGCCCATATCTGGAGCTACTCTGTTCAGATATATCCTAAGGTCCACTTTGCCCACTTTCACACTTCAAGCCCATATCTGGAGCTACACTGTTCAGATATATCATAAGGCTCACTTTGCTCACTTTCACACATCAAGTCCATATTTGGAGCTACACTGTTCAGATATATCATAAGGCTCACTTTGCCCACTTTCACACTACAAGCCCATATCTGGAGCTACACTGATCAGATATATCATAAGGCTCACTTTGCTCACTTTCACACTACAAGCCCATATCTGGAGCTACACGTTTCAGATATATCATAAGGCTCACTTTGCTCACTTTCACACAACAAGCCCATATCTGGAGCTACACTGTTCTGATATTTCATAAAGATGTAAGGCCCACTTTGCCCACTTTCACACTTCAAGCCCATATTAGGAGCTACTCTGTTCAGATATATCATAAGGCTCATTTTGCCCACTTTCACACAACAAGCCAATATCTGGAGCTACACTGTTCAGATATATCATAAGGCTCACTTTGCTCACTTTCACACTACAAGCCCATATCTGGAGCTACGCTGTTCAGATATATCATAAAGCAGACTTTGCCCACTTTCACACTACAAGCCCATATCTGGAGCTACACTGTTCAGATATATCATAAGGCTCACTTTGCTCACTTTCACACTACAAGCCAGGTTTTTTTTTCCACTTTTTGGGAAGATAGCCCATGGCTTTGGAATTGGGAATTTTATCGGCATTTTCATGAAATTGGGAAAATAAATTCATTAGCCTTTTTTTCCACATGAAAAGTCCACTGATTAGGGAAATACTAAATTTGATATAACTCTTTATAATCATTCAAATTAAAAGAACAAAATCTTATAATACTTTGTTAGATGAAATTGAATTGAAATTGAGATAAAATACGCATAAGACTTCTTTCTAAAAAAAAAAAAAAAAAAAAAAAAAAAATTTTTTTTTTTTTTTTTTTTGGAAATTGGGAATTTTTTGCCACATTTTGGGAAAAAAGTATACTTTTTGGGATTGGGAACATAGCCGAATTTCGGCTATAAAATCGGGCCATAAAAACCCTGCAAGCCCATATCTGGAGCTACACTGTTCAGATATATCATTAGGCTCACTTTGCTCACTTTCACACTACAAGCCCATATCTGGAGCTACATTGTTCAGATATATCATTAGGCCCACTTTGCTCACTTTCACACTACAAGCACATATCTGGAGCTACACTGTTCAGATATATCATAAAGCTCACTTTGCTCACTTTCACACAACAAGCCCATATCTGGAGCTACTCTGTTCAGATAAATCATATGGCCCACTTCCACACTACAAGCCCATATCAGGAGCTTCTCTGTTCAGATATATCATAAGGCCCACTTTCACACTACAAACCCATATCTGGAGCTACTCTGTTCAGATATATCATAAGTCCAAATTTCACACTAAAAACCCATATCTGGAGCTACTCTCTTCAGATATATTATAAGGCCCACTTTGCCCACTTTCACACTACAAGCCCATATCTGGAGCTATTCTGTTCAGATAAATCATAAGGCCCACTTTCACACTACAAGCCCATATCTGGAGCTACTCTGTTCAGATATATCAAAAGGCCCACTTTGCCCACTTTCACACAACAAGCCCATATCTGGAGCTACACTGTTCAGATATATCATAAGGCCCACTTTGCCCACTTTCACACAACAAGCCCATATCTGGAGCTACTCTGTTCAGATATATCACAAGGCCCACTTTGCCCACTTTCACACAACAAGCCCATATCTGGAGCTTTACTGTTCAGATATATCATAAGGCCCACTTTGCCCACTTTCACACTACATGTACTAGCCCATATTAGGAGCTACTCTGTTCAGATATATCATAAGGCCCACTTTGCCCACTTTCACACTACAAGCCAATATCTAGAGCTACTCTGTTCAGATATATCATAAGGCCCACTTTGCCCACTTTCACACAACAAGCCCATATCTGGAGCTACACTCTTCAGATATATCATAAGGCCTACTTTAACACTACAAGCCCATATCTAGAGCTACTCTGTTCAGATATATCATAAGGCCCACTTTCAAACTACAAGCCCATATCTAGAGCTACTCTGTTCAGATATATCATAAGGCCCACTTTCAAACTACAAGCCCATATCTGGAGCTACTTTGTTCTGAGATGTCCTCAGAACCAATTACACAAAACACTGCTCATTTAGAGGATGATATAGATTGAAAAAGTATGGAGCTGCAGCATGTTTGTATCTCAAATTGCAACTTCATCTTGGTAAAACAAAAAGTATTAATACCTTTTGAAAATTGATATCTTTTATGGAAAAAAGACTATACTAAGAACCATTAATTAAAAGATTCTTGAATTAAGCATAGCAGCAACCGGAACCTTTTGTGAGCCTTCTCCTTTAACTAACTGTTATACTGATTTCTTCTTCAAGACACTTTGTTAAGATACATAATATAGCTTTTACACAATAAATAATTTCTAATAAGCCTATAAACCACAAATGTCACATTGGCCATCACATATTTTAGGAACAGCTTTTATTTTCCATGACAATGGTTGAAGCTGTGGCAGGGATATTACAGATAGGAGTAGGGCAAGAAAAAGCTCCACCCTGAGCCTTTCTTAAGGTACAAAATATACAACTGTTAATAACATAATCATCAGTACATTACTGTTATAATGAATCTTACTGCTTTAATATTGTTATCCCATGCAACAGTTACAAACTATGCACATTTAAACTCGCAGAAATGATCTTAAAAAAGTAAGACACTTCAAAAAACAAATTTTTCAAGTAAAATTCAGTTTAATTACTAAATACTTACCTGCTATCTAATAGCTATTACCTCCGAAGGTGGGTTATTTATCCGGAAATTTTAGAGGCCACCACCTAATGTCCGCGATTTAGACTAGGATGGAACATAGTGTAACGTAGCCTAGCTAAACCAGAAACAGTGTCACCATAATCATTCTTCTTCCAATATACCGTATATGTCCTTATTGACATGCACTGCGCGTGTTTTTTCAAGACTCCTGCCCGTTTAATTCGAACCACTTTTACCAATTCCTCACATTTGAACAGTGTAACATTTTCATGACCTGCCCCTCACAACATTGTTTAATCCAATTGTATGGCATAGTCTGCTGCAGACCCGCTACATCGCGATGTCCAATTAAACGCAAATCTGCCGTGGATCCCATGTTATTTTTCATTGACTTAAATATTTCCCCATTAAGATACGCTCACCATTAAACCCAGTTACACCTGGTATTTTGCTCTTTCAATGCGTCTAGTTAATAAGTATTTATAGTGAGACAAGCAATATACCCGCATGCTCAATACCATAAAGTTGGCGTCATCTGCGTAAAGCGCAGGTGCCACCCATGACAACGTCCTTTCACTGCTGCCTAGCACCAGAGTAACACGCAGTCCTCGAGGCATATACATCGACAAAATATTTAATCAATAATGAATATACATCGACAAAATATTTAATCAATAATGAACAATGTAAATGGTTATTGCTTAACTCGTTATTATTATTATTATTGTTGGTTTGTAACCTACATAGTATACTAGCACTGTAGCATACGGTGTCACTGTGTTGCAAACAAAATGGCCGCAAAAAACGATGTTTTCAGATGTTATGTACCACTCTTTTAATGGATTACGGACTACATAAATCTTATCTTATGGTTCTGATAAATTCCGATGAACCCCAGATAAGACTGCCTGCGCGTCTATTAGGGCATGACCGTCAATAAGGACATATACGGTATACAAAAATATTAGTCGAAGAGCGGGGTGGGAGATAGGACTCACTGATAGCAGGTAAGTATTTAGTAATTAAAATGAATTATACGGTACTTGAAAAATTTGTTTTAATGTCATAAATACATTACCTGCTATCTAATACCTGAATTTTCAGCTGCAGCGGGAAGGTTCGCGTATAGCTACCCATCAGAGCAGAATCCATAACCAGGGTTATCAGCTAAAGATAGCAGGACCCATATTCAGGATTATCAGCTAATCTTTGTTAGTATGGTATTGACTTTGACTTCACAGAAGCGTAAGTATATCTATGTCATAGAAGACACTACCGGTTGTGCAACCACAAGGGGGCCCAACAAATACAAGTTGTCTTGTTGGCACTCCAGAGAACGAAGATAAAAGGAGGAGAAGGTGGTCGGATTCCTCAAAAAAGCAGCTTGCAGCACGTCAGAGAATGGGGTGTTATTAATATATACACCCATGAAGCGGACAGAGCTTGTAATTCATGCAGTCCAATCGTAAAAAGGGATGAATCCCTAGATGAGAGAGAATAGTAAGCCTTTCTTATTGTCGAGGCTACCTGACGAGAAATAGAAGCCACAGACACATCGCGCCCCCCTTTTAGGCATGCAGTTTCCTGCGAGAACCTCAAATAGACTTAACTCTACTGAGGTAGAACTTCAAAGCCCTGACTGGGCATAGGAGCCTATCTTCACCTTCATGTCCGCAAGTTATAGAAAGACTTGGGACCTTAAAGGATTTAGAAGCCATAGAGGGGAGTTTATTTTTTATCAAGGAATCCTGGCTGACACAACAAAGTGAAGGAGTCATCAGAGGAATCAAAATGGCGATGGCCATCTTCGACAGAAAGAGCATGAATTCACTTCTCCGTTTGGCTGATGCCATAGTAAGAAGGAAAACGATCTTCCAGGTTAGGAATTGTAAAGAAGCCTGATCAAGGGGTTCATAGGGAGCCTTACTAAGCGACCAAAGAACGCAGGCCAAATCCCATTTAGGGGTAAGGGAACGAGAAACGGGGCGTTTAAGTTCCATGGCTCGGATCAGTTCCAAAATGGCTGGGTCAGCACAAATTTGTGATGACTTACGAAAAGCCAAGGTATGCAAAAGCATAGATCTGTATCCTTTGATGGAGCTAAGAGAAAGTTTCTTATCATCAAAGAGATAGATGAAAAAATCTGCTATGAGTCTACGAGAGGGATTGAGGGGATCAATTTTCTCTCGAATACACCAGTCACAGAAGAGCTTCCAGCGAGCATCATAGACTGTTCTGGTGGACTTTCTCCTTGCAGAGGCAACGAGGGTTGAAGCCCTGACAGAAAAACGTTTCTTCTGCAGGGATTGATGGATAACTGCCCGACGTGTTAGTGGAACATATCTGGATCCGTATGAAGACTGCCTCTCTGAGATAGGAGATCTGACCTGTGAGGAGGTTTCCTTGGACAGTCACACAGAAGACTGAGAAGGTCTTGAACCAGGATCCAACAGGAAAGTTTGAGGCAGGGAAGAGAGGATGAGGTCTCTCTGGATACTTAGCATCTTGGACATTGAAGACGCAGCAGTATGTGATAACAAGAGCTGTCAGAGGACAGCGCGCTCGACTATTCGAGTGCTTGACAGTATAATGTTAGCCATCATGGGGAAATTGTCCATATTCAATAATTTACTAGACGATCTTTCAAAAAAAAAGAAGGAAACACAAAAAAAAACTTTGTTTGGGGTGGGGGGGTAGGGGGGGTTGCGAGGGGGGTATAATGTGGGATGTGGTCATTTATTAGATGATCTTTCAGGGATTTTGGGTTGGGGTGTGAGGTATTGTTTGGGTGGAATTCATTGTGGTATTCAGGTAAGTGTTGTTTTGGGGTTTGGGTCATGATGGTAAACAAGTATGGAAAATATGAAAGCAATATGTCAAGGGAGACAGGAAATATTTGGGGTAGTACGCATACTTTAACATAGATTTATCAATAATATGCATATTCTAAGTATAAAAGGGGCAATATATTCTGTCAAAATGCTTGATACAGTTGTCTGCTCTTGTTTATAGGTTGGGGCCATGATGGTTAACAAGTATGGAAAATATGAAAGCAAAATGTCAAGGGACACAGGAAATATATGGGGTAGTACGCAAACTTTAACATAAATTTATCAATAATATGCATATTCTAAGTATAAAAGGGGCAATAATTCTGTCAAAATGCTTGATACAGTTGTCTGCTCTTGTTTATAGGTTGGGTGCATGATGGTTAACAAGTATGCAAAATATGAAAGCAATATGTCAAGGGACACAGGAAATATTTGGGGTAGTACGCAAACTTTAACATTTGCACGCTAACGCCAACACTTACGCTAACGCCAACGCCAACGTCGACACCGGGGTGAGTAGGATAGCTTCACTATATATTTTTCATACTTAATAGTCGAGCTAAAAACTGCGTCGTCCGCAAAAGATGAATTAATAAGGTATGGAGTTCCTCTCCAACTAATTCCGACAGCCCCCAAGCCATATCCAATGCTGTGGCCGCCATAAGGTCTAGGTGGTTAGCCAGACCTATGGATCGGCGCTCTCTCAGTTCCCAATTCTCCAACATTGAGTAAGGAACTGAGATAAGGTAAGAAGCAACTGGCATAGTAAGCGAAAGCTTGCTAATGTCAGGATCCAGACCCGGCAGTTTGGAAAGGTCCAAACTGGTAGTCGGACCAGGTACCGGGGACTTGTAGCTTTTACCATCTTCAAGTGGTTAAGGCTCAGTCAGGTCCTTAGGGGCTTTCCATGGCAATGAAGTAGGCTTATATATGGGTTCTAGTGACTGGAAAACAGACAATGCAGTCTAGCCAATTGGAAGGCAGAGGTCAACGCGAGACGTCGCCTTGCGAATCTTGCCGGGCTCACGTTTGCAGGCCAACTGTTCCGTAACGATGACCGCAGAGCCTGTAGCCGACAGGGAAGGGTCTCGAACATAGGTTCATAAACCTGATTAATAGAGGCCAAATACTAAGGTTCGGCCTCAACGTTAGACTCCGAGCCCGCTTCAGACAGTGGTCTGCATGAAGTCGGCGGAGGCAGAAGTAGGAATATCAGATGGAGGTATTTCATAAGCCTCTAGTATCAGTGAGTCATTTTCTGGCACCAAAATGGAAATAGCTGGGGCGGAAGGACGACCAGAAACCAAGTCAGCAGACTGACTTTGGAAACCGGCGGTCGCCAGTAGAGTATCAGTATTGAAAGGCACAAAGCTGCTGAATCCATAATGTATTTGGATTTGATGGGGTAGCAGTCGAGGGTATACAACTAGGCAACATAGAAGATACCCGTGGGCTGAAAAGGTAGCCGTAGTGGTGAGGTAAACCCCTGACCCTGGAGCCTGAGAGTTAAACAAACTTGTGTTCATAGACAAATTAGGCCCAGTGGCTGTAGAAGCGGCTGAAACGTGTGTGGAGGCCACCCTTATCCCTGCGATGCCGAGACACTGTCGGCGATGTTGGGAATGAGGTCTCCTGGAGTAGCGTCTCCCCGAGCGTTGACGTGATTGCTTTCGAGAGGATCGACGCCATGAACTGCTCAGATAAGGAGAGCATGCCCGATGTCCACAAGTGATGAGGGCTTGTCAAAGCAGACGATGAGTCCTGCAATGACGAGTCAAAGGAGGAGCAATGGCCAGAGACATCTGACGATAAATGTCTATGTCTGTGGCTAGGGGTAGGAAGCGACTGCGCCTACGGTTGTGAAGTGCAGACGTCGTGTCCACCTCTAGCCAGATGTTGTAATCCGGTGAAACAGAGCGTGACACCCGTGCAGCGCCTCCCTCCCTCAAGGAAGGGGTTGCATGATCAGTGATATATGGCCAGGCAAACCGGAATGATTGGTGATCGGACCGGTCAAAAGCTGACCGGTGACCGGACCGATGATAGACTGACCAGTGACCGGAACAGTCAAAGGCTGATTGGTGACCGGACCGGTCATAGAATGACCGGTGATGACCGGACCGGTCTTCAAATGACCTGTCACTGGACCGGTCAATGACCGGTGCCCAGTGCCCGAATTGGTAAGGAATGACCGGTATCCGGACCGGTCTTGGAATGACCGGTAACCGGGCCGGTCAATGACTGGTGCCCGGTGCCCAGACCAGTCACATCACCAGGCAAAGACCGAACAATGGCCTGAGCCAGGTGGTCGAGGACGCGTGGGGAAAAGTCACTGCAAGCCAAACTTCCCCTACTCTGACAGGACATCAAAGAGCCACGGGAACAGGATTCTCTATTCTCACACTTGCGGCCCTTGAACGTCCTAATGTTCGTAGCCTTAGGCCAGGTCCCATCTGACCATTCTTTGCAGAACAGGGATCTGCTATCCTGCGTGCAGCCGGTACATGAGAGGCAAGAATCGTGAGAATTCCACTTTGCCTTTACATGACCACAATAACTGCGTTTTGGGGGCATAATTCTAAAACAAAAGAAACAAGGAAATAACACGGATAATAAGTTGTTAGACAAATAAGAAAACTTCTCTAAACAAAAACCCAGCATGAACACAGCTAACAAATTGATTTTTCAGAAAAACCAAAATGCTTCAAAATGGCGGTGTTTCCGGTTTAGCTAGGCAAAGTTACACTATGTTCCATCCCAGTCTAAATCGCGGACATTAGGTGGCGGCTCCAGAAATTTCTGGATAAATAACCCACCTTCGGAGGTGGTAGCTATTATAGCAGTAAATGTATTTATGGCATTAAAACTGCTTTGAGTTTTAGGCCTTTTTACTGAGCGATCACAGTTAACAATAGTGACCAAACAATACCCCCTCATGCCAAAATGGTGTGATATATAGCATGATGGTATGATATATAGCATGATGTACAAGGATATTTAAGTTAAAAAAGGAACTTAACTTTGTTTTAATTTTTAAGGAAGAATTCAGAAAATTGCACATCCCCAAATTTGTTAACCTTTAAAAGTTACAAGTTTGAGCCTATGGACAGAGGGACAGTTAGAAAGCCATGGGGATCCCAGTGACCACCATTTTCCTTCATTACAACGGGGATAAACAGAATTTCAGCAGATGAGACAAAGAAGTGTGCCACATTAAGCACCCCATGTTTACCTGGCACAAGGCACTCCCAGCACCTGGGCCACACATTTCTGGGTGTAGTCAATCCACTGAGACGAGGCATACACCTTCATACCATCCTCTGTTGGCACGGCGATGCTGATCTGTGTCTCAAGGGAGAAGTGGGCCTGCGTTCCACAGTGAATCTCACCCGATATCATGTGCGCTGATTTCGCTATGGCCCCTGGGATAGGATTTGTGTGACAGTAATGATTATGAAGTATATGCATGTAAACTAGTGCTTGAGTAAACTGTTAAATTACCAAAGCTAAACCATTGGTTTTCATTCAAGTGAGAGTATTATAATTTTCTTTATAGAATAACAATAAAATAAGAAAAACGCTATATATTGTATGTTGTCTTCAATTTTCAATACTTAAGGATTGGCTAAGAAATGTAATAAAACACATTATTAATATTTATTATCATCTCTAAGAACTAGCACTACCCTCTGCATCTCCCATCACAATATCGTCTGCCTGTTTTGGGAACACCATGCCCTGTTTGATTGCCTCCTCAATAGTGAGTACAGGAGGCCTGACATCGCTGTATGAGGCAGTGACGGCCCTGGCAGCTGAGTACGCAGTCTCCTCATTGTCTGTGGATGAAATCAGTGTGATACACCAGTGTGTGCTCATTCTTGGAATTTGTACCCATGTCGTCCCTTACATTCATCTTGTAAATATGGACCCAGACAAACATGTATTTAACATCTTTTGGCAAATAAGTCATTTGAGGCTTAAAAGTGCCAGTGTCTTCAAAAGAAATGTTGACAAAAGAATCCCCATCCATAATGGCTGCAAACCATGGGTTCTGAAGCCAATATGTTACCACTGGGTCATGTGATGCTTATTGACATCCTGGCCAATGTTCATGACTTTTTACTTTTTTCTATCATAAAAATTGGCCAGTTATCAATCAAAAAGAAAACCTCTCTTAAATCACTTAGCATATTTATCAAAAGTGCAAAAACCACAATTAAAAAATACAGATTGCGGTGTCACATAAGTCTTTTCTCACAGACACACCTGCAATTACCAATGCTATAGCCTGTCCAGCATACATGACACACCTGCAATCATCAGTGCTATAGCCTGTCCAGCATACGTGACACACCTGCAATCACCAGCGCTATAGCCTGTCCTGCATAAATGACACACCTGCAATCACCAACGCTATAGCCTGTCCAGCATACATTACACCTGCAATAACAAACGCTATAGCCTGTCCAGCGTACATTACACACCTGCAATTACAAATGCTATAGCCTGTCGAGCATACATTACACACCTGCAATTACAAATGCTATAGCCTGTCCAGCATACATTAAACACCTGCAATTACAAATGCTATAGCCTGTCCAGCATACATTACACACCTGCAATTAACAACGCTATAGCCTGTCCAGCATACATGACAAACCTGAAATTACAAACGCTATAGCCTGTCCAGCATACATTACACACCTGAAATAACCAACGCTATAGCCTGTCCAGCATTCATGACACACCTAAGATTCCCAACCATATAGCCTGTCCAGCATACATGACACACCTGAAATTACTAACTCTATAGCCTATCCAGCATACATGACACACCTGAAATTACCAACGCTATAGCCTGTCCAGCATACATGACACACCTGAGATTACCGAAGCTATAGCCTGTCCAGCATACATGACACACCTGCAATCACCATAGCTATAGCCTGTCCAGCATACATGACACACCTGAAATTACCAACGCTATAGCCTGTCCAGCATTCATGACACACCTGCAATCATCAGCGCTATAGCCTGTCCTGCATAAATGACACACCTGCAATCATCAAAGCTATAGCCTGTCCAGCATACATGACACACCTGCAATCACCAGCGCTATAGCCTGTCCAGCATACATGACACACCTGCAATCACCAGTGCTGTAGCCTGTCCTGCATAGATGATACATCTGCAATCACCAGTGCTATAGCCTGTCCAGCAAACATGATACACCTGCAATCACCAGCGCTGTAGCCTGTCCCACATACATGACACATCTGCAATCATCAGTGCTATAGCCTGTCCCGCATACATGACACACCTGCAATCACCAGTGCTATAGCCTGTCCCGCATACATGACACACCTGCAATCACCAGTGCTATAGCCTGTCCGGCATACATGACACACCTGCACTACGTTGGGGCTAAAGAAACAAGAGGGCCATGATGGCCCTGTATCGCTCCACTGTTTTTTTATGCGAAAAAAACGTGCAATGCGCATGGGTTGAAATGTACTCAAGCATGTGACTTTCTCTTTATATCCCTCGTCCCACTGGGCACTTAAAGTTGGAAGGGTGAGCATTTTTATATATGGAAAAAGTTACTACCCTGTTAACTAAACAGACTAAAAAGCCTGGGAATTGTTGCACAGGTCTTTTGCTTATAACGTAGGTACATTTATCTCTCCAAAAGATATTGTTGTTCTTTCTATTTCACATATTTTTAGATGCTGAAGATCAAATCTACGCATTTGATTTGAAACAGATTCACAAGACCCATATGAATCAAAATGCCTTCACCCTTTACCAAACGACACATTTTCGACATTCCCAATTTGAAAGAGGTTGCAGACGACAATTAAATTGTAATGGAATCTGCAGGAAATGATAAGGTAGGGAAGAAATAATTGTGATAAAAGGAGAAATTGCTCATCTTGAGCAATTTCTCCTTTTATCACAATTATTTATAAAGTCGTCAGCTACAAACCTGTAAAATCCTGTTAGTGTTTGGTAAAGGGTTAATAATCTCTGGTTCCTTTTTAAGAGCCTTTCACACATTTATAACAAATACAATAGTAGTATCTTTCTTTGTAAGGAATCATCTCAAAATATAACAAGGGCTGTTTGTAAAACATGCATGCCCCCCATATGGGCTGTCAGTTGTAGTGGCAGCCATTGTGTGAATACATTATTTGGCACTGTGACCTTGACCTTTGACCAAGTGACCTAAAAATCAATAGGGGTCATCTGCGAGTCATGATCAATGTACCTATGAAGTTTCATGATCCTAGGCGTATTAGCTTTCTTGAGTTATCATCCGGAAACCATTTTACTGTGTAAAGTCACAGTGGCCTTGACCTTTGACCTAGTAACCTGAACGTCTATAGGGGTCATCTGCGAGTCATGATCAATGTACCTATTTAGTTTCATGATCCTAGGTGTAAGCTTTCTTGAGTTATCATCCGGAAACCATTTTTCTAAGTTGAGTCACCGTGACCTTGACCTTTGACCTAGTGACCTGAAAATCAATAGAGGTCATCTGCAAGTCATGATCAATGTACCTATGAAGTTTCATGATCCTAGGCATAAGCATTCTTGAGTTATCATCCAGAAACCATTTTACTATTTTGGGTAACCGTGACCTTGATCTTTGACCGAGTGACCTAAAACAAATTTTTATAGTAAAATTCATTTTAATTAGTAATTACTTACCTGCTATCATATTGCTTACTTACTCCGAAGGATCGTAATTCATCCGAAAACTTTCTGTCCGAAGAATCCCACACTTTTCATAAACCCGTCGGTCAGGTCAGAACAGTCACATAGTGCCGTGTAGCCGTGTAACCAAAACGGGATATTACCCAGAAATCACTCTTATTCCAATAAACAATATGAAAATATTAGACGAAGAGCGGGGTTGGTGGTGGGACTTACCGATAGCAGGTAAGTAATTACTTATTTAAATGAATTTTACAAAAAAAAATTGTTTTAATAGCTTAATTACGTTACCTGCTATCATATTGCTGACTTTGCAGCTGCGGCGGGAAGGTTCGCGAAAATCTCCCCATCACAGCGGAACCCATATCTCGGGTTCTCAGCTAATCTTCGTTATTACGGTATTAACTTAATTCACGGATAAGCGTATATACCTATGCCGTAGAAGATACTACCGTTTGTGCAACCACAAGGGGGCCCAACAAATACAAGTTGTCCTGTTGGCACTCCAGAGAACAAAGATAAAAAGATGAAAAAGTGGTCTGATTCCTCCAGAAAGCAGCTTGAAGCACGTCAGAGAGTGGGGTATGATTAATATAAGCCCACGAAGCCGACATTGCTCGTAATTCATGCGGTCTAATCTTAAAAAGGGATGAATCCCTTGAAGAAAGAGAAGAGTAAGCCCTTTTTATAGTCGAGGCTACCCAACGGGAAATAGAAGCCGCAGACACATCGCCCCCCCCCCTTTTAAGGGAATGAAGAGTCTCTTGCGAGAACCTCGAATATACTTAACTCTTCTAAGATAGAACTTCAAAGACCTGACAGGGCAGAGGAGTCTATCTTCATCTTCATTTCCACAAGATCTAGAAAGACTTGGGACCTTGAAGGGTTTAGAAGCCATTGAGGGGAGTTGATTTTTAGCAAGGAATCCTGGCTGACACAACAAAGTGACAGAGCCATCGGAGGAATCAAAACGAAGATGGCTTTCTTCGATAGAAAGAGCATGAATTTCACTTCTACGTTTGGATGAAGCCATGGTAAGAAGGAAAACGGTCTTCCAGGTTAGGAACTGTAAAGAAGCCTGATTAAGGGGTTCATAGGGAGCTTTAATAAGCAATTCAAGAACACAAGCCAAATCCCATTTGGGGGTAAGAGAACTAGACACAGGACGTTTAAGTTCCATGGCTCGGATAAGTTCCGAAATGGCTGGGTCAGCACAGACTTGTGATGACTTACGAAAAGCCAAGGTATGCGAAAGCACAGATCTGTATCCTTTGATGGAGCTAAGAGAAAGTTTTTTATCATCAAAGAGATAGATTAGAAAATCCGCTATGCGTCTAGCAGAGGGATTGAGGGGATCAATTTTCCCTCGAACACATCAATTAGAGAAGAGTTTCCAGCGAGCATCATAGACTGCTCTGGTGGACTTTCTCCTTGCAGAGGCAACGAGCGTTGAAGCCCTGACAGAAAAGCGTTTCTTCTGCAGGGATTGCCTGATAACGGCCAGACGTGTAAGTGGAACATGTCTGGATCCACGTGAAGTCAGCCTCTCTGAGATAGGAGATCTGACCTGTGCGGGAGTTCCCTGGGAAATTCGCACAGGAGACTGAGAAGGTCGTTGAACCAGGATCTCCTGGGCCACCAAGGGGCTATCAGGAGGATCCGGCAAGAGCTCACACTGATTTTCCCTAAAATTTGGGGAATTAGAATGGGTGGGGGATAAGCGTAAGCGTCCAGTTGATCCCAATCGAACGAAAGCGCGTCTACCGCCCACGCTGCTGGTTCGTACACTGGACTCACATACAGAGGAAGTCTGTGGTTGTCTCTGGTCGCAAACAGGTCGACCAGTGGATAACCAAATGTGAGGAAAATCTGGTTGGCCACTTCCTGATGAAGTGTCCACTCCGATGGAAGTAACTGGTGTTTGCGAGACAAACCGTCCGCCAGGGCGTTGCGACGACCTGGTATGTGTTTGGACAAGAGAGAGACATTGAGGCTCTTGCAACGAACAAGTAAGTTCATTGTTTCCAGATACAGGGAGTGAGAGTGTGTACCGCCCTGTTTCTGGATGTAAGCCACGAATGATGTGTTGTCTGTCGATACCATCACACAGGAGTCCCGAAGATGTGATTGGAATTGAGAAACAGCTAGAAAGACTGCTCGCATTTCAAGATTGTTTATGCGCAGGTGAGACTCCTGAGGAGACCACAATCTTGATAAGGTCAGGCTGCGGGGTTCCAGGTGAGCGCCCCAACCTTCCATGCTCGCATCTGTTATGAGATGTAAAGAAGGTTGTGGGGGAAGAAGCGGTACTCCTGCCAACAGGGTCTCCTCGTCTAGCCACCATTGAAGGTGGGGGACTAAGGACAGAAGGATGGGAATCTGTGTTAGCAGATTGTCTGGAGACCATTTCCATCGAGCTGAGAGATAGTGCTGAAGAGGACGTAGGAAGAGACGTCCCAACTGCACGAAGTCTGCTACAGAGCTCAGGATACCGTTGAGTGAGAGGAAATCTTGAGCTGTGATATGAGATTGGGACTGCACCCATCTGACCTTCAAAAGGAGGTCTGATACACGTTGCGGTGAGACCCTGACCCGATTGATGTGGGTCAGAAAATTCATTCCCACGAATATGAAATCCTGAGAGGGAATGAGGTCTGACTTGGCTGCATTGAGGAGTCCTAAAGAGAGGAGCTCCTTCCAAGAGAACTCTAGGTGAAGCAGAAGCAGTAGACGATCGAGCTGGTGTAAGAGCCAATCGTCGAAATACTGAAGCAGTTGAACCCCGTGTAATCGGAGGTGTGCGCCCACTGCGGCCATGAGTTTGGTGAAAACTCGTGGAGCTGTGGCCAATCCAAAGGGCATCGCCAGAAACTGGTAGACCTGGCCTCGAAAGGAAAAGCGCAGGTAGTTGGGATGGATAGGAACATGGAAGAATGCATCTTCCAGGTCCAAGGAAACCCCCCAGTGCATGGGTTTGATGGAGCGCCGAATGAAGGCAGGAGTCTCCATCTTGAAAGTAGGTTTGACTAGAAACGTGTTGAACACTTTTAAGTCTATGACTGGTCTCCAGGAGCCGCTTTTCTTTTGAACAAGGAAAAGGCGACTGTAAAATCCTGGAGAACAAGGGTCGTGAACCCTTTCTACCGCCTGTTTTTCCAGGAGTCCGAGAATGGAGTCTGGAAGTTGTGGATGCGGAGATACCAGATCTATTGGGACGTGAGAGAGTGGGGGCCTTTTTTCGAATTGAAAAGTGAGGCCTTGTGTGACAAGGGAATTAACCCACGCGTCCGAAGTTATTTGGAGCCATCGATTTGCGAAGTGCATAAGTCTGGCCCCGACTGGTACCTCCGGCATCGGAGGTTGTGGCGGTAGAAAGGGGTATGACCTAGGGCTGACCTTTTGGAGGTCCACCCTTGCCGGAAGAAGGATTAAATGACTTCTTGTCCGCATTGGATTTGCTCTTACTCCAATTTTGGTTTACAGACGGCTTCCGATAGGAACATGTTCTGTTCTGAAAAGGAGGCCTATTTGTGGGCTGACGTGGAGCAGACGGACGCTTAGTAGGGAAACTGTCCCTTTTAGCGTTCTTGGCCGGTGGGGCTCCTGGGGGCTTAGAAGCAGGGCGCTTAAAAACCACAGGGCGCTGGCCAGAGTTGCTCCTAGCTAAGGAGGCATGTATCTGATCTTCACGATCAGCAGTAAGTGCAGACTGTATCCTCCCTCCGAAAAGAGAATCTGCTGTTAGTGGAGCAGTTCGAAGGGAGTTGACGCCTGTTTCCATAAGGAAATTATTGGGCAAGGAAGAGAGGATGAGGTCTCTCCGAAGCCTTAACATCTCAGACATAGACGACACAGCATTGTGTGATAAACATGCGTAGTACGTGAAAGGTGTATCAACAAGGCACGGAGCTCCTCTGGGATTGAATCAGAGAGCTCCCAAACCAAGTCTAAGGCTGTGGCTGCCATGAGATCTAGCTGGTTAGCCAGACCTATGGAACGGCGTTCTCTCAGCTCCCAATTTTCCAACAGGGAAAGAGGGACTGCTGTATGGGTAGATGATGAAGGCATTGTAAGAGACAGCTTACTAATGTCAGCATCAGGAACTGGAAGTTTGGAAAGGTCCAAACCGGTAGAAGGGTCGGGTACCGGGGCCTTATAACTTTTCCCGCCGTCCATCTGTTTAGGCTCCGTCAGCTCCTTAGGGGCTTTCCATGGAGATGGCGAAGGCTTATTGGCTGGCTCAAGTGACTGGAATAGAGCCATTGTGGAAGAGCCAATAGGAAGGCGGAGATCCACTCGGGAAGTCGCCTTATTTATCCTGCCGGGCTCCCGTCTGCGGGCTACCTGTTCTGTAACTGTAACCAGATCCTGTGAGAGACAAGGAAGGGCGGGGGCAGAAGTCCTCATCTAAGGTATTGAACATTAGTTTGTAAACCTGAGTGATGAAGGCCAAATAATAAAGTTCGGCCTCATTAGACTCTGAACCCGCCTCAATCGAACCGTCTGCGGGAGTATTGGATTGATTGAAACCGGTGGAGACAGAAGTAGGAATACTAGATTCATCCGCTTCTATCATGAGAGGATCGTTTTCCAGCACTATCAAAGATATAGCTGGTGAGTTAGGTCTATCAGAGATCAAGTCAACAGACTCACTTTGAATACCAGCGGTCGCTGGTAAAGGATCAGTCGAAAAAGGGACAAAGATTCCAGGCGACTGTTGGATACACAAAGTATTGGGATTTGATGGTGTAGAGGCAGCCCGGGTTATACTTCTATGCAATGTGGAAGAGACCCGTGGGGCTGAAAACACAGCCGAAGTGGTTAGATTAACCCCTGTACCTTGAGCCTGATATGTATGCAAACTAGTGTTTGAATACAAATTATGCTCAGTGGTTGTAGGAACGGCTGAAGTGTGTGTTGAGGCCAAAATAGAGGCCGACACACGTGGAAGGGTGTCACTAGATTCCTCAGAGAAGGATCACCTAGGGGACCTAGGAGTCTGAGAGCGCCTAATAGAGGAAGGTCTATGTCCCTTATCTGCGATGCCGAGACACTGTTCGGCGGCGCTGGGAATGATGTTTTCTAATCGAACGTCTCCCAGAGCGCTGGCGTGATCGCTCTTTACAAGGCAATCTACGCGGAGAAACACTCGGTGAGCGTGAACGACGTCCAATCCGATAATGATGAGGGCTAGTTGAAGTAGACCACGAGTCATACGACGACGAGCCCGAGGTGGAGGAGTAGCCGGAAACATCAGACACTACGCGTTTACGTCTGTGACTCACAGTAGAAACGCAGCTGCGTCTACCTTTGTGGAGTACTGACTAGGTAGTGTCAACGGTGACGGGAACGGTCTGTGGCACAGACCGGTACCTGGTGACCGCATCGGTCATTACATGACCGGTGACCGGTTGACCGGTGACCGGACCGGTCATAGCATGACCGGTGACCGGACCGGTCATAGCATGACCGGTGACCGGATTGGTCAATGACATGTGGTCAAGATCGTGTGGGGAAAAGTCATGACAAACGGAACTTTCCCTACTTTGATCTGAACTATGCATGTTGCGTCTACGACTCTTGAAAGGTCGACGCTTGATGGCCCAGGTATCTACAGACCAATGCTCACAGAAAGGGCAGCAGTTTTCCTGGGTACATCCGGCACACGACAGGCAGCTATCATGGTTGTCCCATGCTGCTCTTATGTGGCCACATGAACCACGTGTTTGAGGCATATTTTGCCTTGAACAAACAAACAAAAACACAAAACAATACAAAAATAAACGGATATATATACGGAGAATGTTTTAACACAATTCAAAAACTTCTCTATTCTGTTAAACAGAAGAATCCAGCGAAACAGAAGCAACAATTAAGTAAATAACAAAAATGTCGGCCTTTGTATTACGCATCCGGAATAAGAGTGATTTCTGGGTAATATCCCGTTTTGGTTACACGGCTACACGGCACTATGTGACCGTTCTGACCTGACCGACGGGTTTATGAAAAGTGTGGGATTCTTCGGACAGAAAGATTCCGGATGAATTACGATCCTTCGGAGTAAGTAAGCAATATGATAGCAGGTAACGTAATTTAGCTATTAAAATTCAATAGGGGTCATCTGCGAGTCATGATCAATGTTCCTATGAAGATTCATGATCCTAGGCATAAGCGTTCTTGAGTTAACATCCTGAAACCATTTTACAATTTGGGTCACCGTGGCCATGACCTGTGACCTAGTGACCTGACAATCAATAGGGGTCATCTGCAAGTCATGATCAATGTACCTATGAAGTTTCATGATCAAGCGTTCTTGAGTTATCATCCGGAAACCATTTTACTATTTCGGGTCACCGTGACCTTGACCTTTGACCTAGTGACCTGAAAATCAATAGGGGGTCATCTGCGAGTCATGAACAAATTTGGTAGAGGACTATTAGATATCACTACATACCAAATTTAGTAGCCCTAAGCTCTATAATTATGAACAAGAAGATTTTTAAAGTTTGCACAAAATAGGCCATATTTAAGCATATGTTCATTTTTGTGACCCCCCAGGGCAGGTTCAAATTTGTCCCCAGAGGCATAATTTGAACAAACTAAGTAGAGACTTATTAGATGTCAGTACATACCGAATTTGGTAGAAATAGGCCCAATAGTTATGGACAAGAAGATTTTTAAAGTTTGCACAAAATGGGACCAATTTAATCATATGTTCAATTTTGTGACCCCTGGGGAATGGTCATATTTGATCCCAGGGGCTTAATTTGAACAAACTTGGTGGATGACTATTAGATGTCATTACATACCAAATTTGGTAGCCCTATGCCATACAGTTATGGACAAGAAGATTTTTAAAGTTTGCACAAAACAGGCCTTATATAAGCAAATTTTCAATTTCTTGACCCCCCGGGGCAGGGTCAAATTTGACCCCAGGGGAATAATTTGAACAAACTTGGTAGAGGACTATAAGATGTCACTACAAACAAAATTTGATAGCCCTAGGCCCTATGGTTATGGACAAGAAGATTTCTAAAGTTTTCACAAAATAGGCCTTATATAAGCAAATTTTCAATTTTTGACCCCCCGGGGCAGGGTCAAATTTGACCCCAGGGGCATAATTTAAAGAAACTTGGTAGAGGAATATAAGATGTCACTTCATACCAAATTTGGTAGCCCTAGGCCCAATGGTTATGGACAAGAAGATTTTTAAAGTTTTCACAAAATAGGCCTTATATAAGCAAATTTTCAATTTTTTGACCCCCGGGGCAGGGTCAAATTTGACCCCAGGGGCATAATTTGAAGAAACTTGGTAGAGGACTATAAGATGTCACTACATACCAAATTTGGTAGCCCTAGGCCCAATGGTTATGGACAAGAAGATTTTTAAAGTTTTCACAAAATAGGCCTTATATAAGCAAAGTTTGAACTTTTTGACCCCCAGGGCAGGGTCAAATTTGGCCCCAGGGGCATAATTTGAAGAAACTTGGTAGAGGACTATAAGATGTCCCTACATACCAAATTTGATAGCCCTAGGCCCTATGGTTATGGACAAGAAGATTTCTAAAGTTTTCACAAAATAGGCCTTATATAAGCAAATTTTCAATTTTTTGAAGAAACTTGGTAGAGGAATATAAGATGTCACTACATACCAAATTTAGTAGCCCAGGCCCAATGGTTATGGACAAAAAAAAAATTGAAAGTTTTCACAAAACAGGCCATATATAAGCAAATTTTCAATTTTTTAACCCCCGGGGCAGGGTCAAATTTGACCCCAGAGGCATAATTTGAAGAAACTTGGTAGAGGACTATAAGATGTCACTACATACCAAATTTGGTAGCCCTAGGCCCAATGGTTATGGACGAGAAGATTTTTAAAGTTTGCACAAAACAGGCCTTATATAAGCAAATTTTCAATTTTTTGACCCCCCGGGGCAGGGTCAAATTTGACCCCAGGGGCATAATTTGAAGAGACTTGGTAGAAGACTATAAGATGTCACTACATACCAAATTTGGTAGCCCTAGGCCCAATAGTTATGGACAATAAGATTTTTAAAGTTTTCACAAAATAGGCCTTATATAAGCAAATTTTCATTTTTTTGACCCCCCGGGCAGGGTCAAATTTGAACCCAGGGGCATAATTTGAAGAAACTTGGTAGAGGACTATAAGATGTCACTTTATACCAAATTTGGAAGCCCTAGGCCCAAGGGTTATGGACAAGAAGATTTTTAAAGTTTTCACAAAATAGGCCTTATATAAGCAAATTTTCAATTTTTTGACCCCCAGGGCAGGGTCAAATTTAACCCCAGAGACATAATTTGAAGAAACTTGGTAGAGGACTATAAGATGTCACTACATACCAAATTTGGTAGCCCTAGGCCAAATGGTTATGGACTAGAACATTTTTAAAGTTTTCACAAAATAGGCCTTATATAAGCAAATTTTCAATTTTTGAACTCCAGGGCAGGGTCAAATTTGACCCCAGGAGCATAATTTGAACAAATTTTGAAGAGGTTCACCCCAGGAACATTCCTGAGAAATTTCATCAGAATTGGGCCAGTAGTTTAGCAGAAGAAGATGTTTAAAGAAAAAGTTAACAAACGGACGCACGGAGGCACGCACGACGGACACAGGACCATGAAATAAGCCCTGCTGGCCTCTGGCCAGTGGAGCTAAAAAATTAGAAGCCAAATTTTAGCATTGCGATGACGATCCACATATAAGCTAATTTGCTCTTTATATGAGTATACCTGTCACTTAAGTCACTGTGTGAGACTAACAAAGAATGAACAACAACATAATTATCATCTTAAATGTATTGGTATTGTAAAACAAGCATTGTATTAAATTATCAATCAAACCACATTTAAGTAAAATATTTCTCCTCTGAAATTTAATGCTTCATTTCATTTATTTTCATTTTTATTCATTTTAATGTATTGACAGGAATGAACCGCCCCCCCCCCCCCCTCACCCCAATATTTTTTTATAAACATACTTGTTAAACAACCTAGTCTGGTGCTTTTTGGCTCTCT
Organism: Dreissena polymorpha; assembly: GCF_020536995.1. Classification (NCBI taxonomy): domain Eukaryota; kingdom Metazoa; phylum Mollusca; class Bivalvia; order Myida; family Dreissenidae; genus Dreissena; species Dreissena polymorpha. The sequence continues at coordinate 104,158,802 of NC_068355.1, read as the reverse complement.
AAATATACATGTACTGCAATGTATTAGACATAAATTGACGCTTTTTTTCCTATACTTTAAATGGGTCAATTCTTTCTAATTGTGTGCATTAATTCCGATGTAAATTTTTCATTCTAAAATACTACATGTTTGACTGAGTTGCACGTTTATATTTGGTCACACCACACACTCTTTTGCAACATGTACGCTTTCCATGCATGTAAATTAACAAAGGACATCAACTATTTTGCTCTCTTATTAAAACATGGGTAATACATGTATAGTGAATGGTAAATGGTAGATGAGTACAAATGGACTTGTAGCAGAAATGTCTTTCACGTGACTGTAGAAAAACAGCTGAATTAAGTTTTTTTAAATATACATGATGAAAGATTCATGTCCTGGAATTAAATTGTTACAGAATAAAATTATTATCGGCTATAGTCGTCACTCGCCATAAGTAATTAATTGCACAATTTGCCTTTAACTTTTCATAATTAACAATTGTTTACAGCAAGTTTACAGTAATTGTTTGCAATAAAAAGGTTTGATGATAATGCTTGAACCCGGCTTTAATGTAATGTTTTAATTACCATTTTATATAGAGTAAATGGTAAAACTGTGATTCCTTGCTCATCTATCAGCGATTTAAATGCTTACTTCGTGACCGACGTCAATCAAAAAGAATAGTTTCCAGTTAAGCCCGCCCTCATAAGCGTTCTCGTAAACAGATTGGACAGTGAACATAACAGTTTGGCAACCGGAAAGTTAACTTGGAATTTCTCGTTATGCATCGGTGTCAGCATACAAAACTGTATAATTTAGCTTGAATATTTGATACACGCGTTATGCTATCTCTTCTCAGTGGATTATCTATTAACCCATGTGGCGTTTATGGCGATTGCACGCAGAAATAGGTACCGAATGCTCTTATAAAGTAGGGAATATTGATACATGATGTTTCTGGCAATTTATACGGCCTAAAAATAGGACTTCAGAGAGTGAATATCAAAAAAAAGGGTCTTTTTTTTCAAATGCCAATTTCAAGAAAATCTATATTTTTGATAGACAACCAGGAATTGTAATCGCCAAAGGCGATTTTGGCGATCGGTTACGCTAACGTAGCTTCAATCACCAGCGCTATAGCCTGTCCCACATACATGACACACCTGCAATCACCAGTGCTATAGCCTGTCCGGCATACATGACACACCTGCAATCACCAGTGCTATAGCCTGTCCAGCATACATGACACACCTGCAATCACCAGTGCTATAGCCTGTCCAGCATACATGACACACCTGCGATCACCAGTGCTATAGCCTGTCTGGCATACATGATAAACCTGCAATCACCAGTGTTATAGCCTGTCCTGCATACATGACACACCTGCAATCACCAGTGCTATAGCCTGTCCAGCATACAGGACACACCTGCAATCACCAGTGCTATAGCCTGTTGCGCATACATGACACACCTGCAATCACCAGTGCTATAGCCTGTCCAGCATACATGACACACCTGCAATCATCAGAACTTTTACCTGTCCCACATACATGACACACCTGCAATCACCAGTGCTATAGCCTGTCCCGCATACATGACACACCTGCAATCACCAGAACTTTAATGTGTCCTGCATACATGACACACCTGCAATCACCAGCGCTATAGCCTGTCCCGTATACATGACGCACCTGCAATCACCAGTGCTATAGCCTGTCCTGCATACATGACACACCTACAATCACCAGCCTTTATAGCCTGTCTCGCATACATGACACACCTGCAATCACCAGTGCTATAGCCTGTCCTGCATACATGACACACCTGCAATCACCAGCGCTATAGCCTGTCCCGCATACATGACACGTCTGCTGCAGAGGACCTCTTCTGGGAGGTACGGTGATGGCATGGCATTGTTGACCCCTGGTATGTGCTGTGCTAGCAACACCTTCACCACGCCTTGCATTTCCTAAAAATATGCATTGTTTCTGTGCATGATTTGGACTGTTTTGTTTACCATCCATTTATTAGCTGAAACTATTGAATAATCAAAACTGATAATAACATCCATGACTCCATTTTCTTCAAGATTCATTATATTAAACTATTATCATTCTAGTATATTAGTTTATAAGTTCTTTTCATAATGTTCCCTTTTACAACACTATTTTTTATAAATATTATAAGAGGCAGTTTATTAAAACAAATTTTTAAAGTACAATTCATTTTAATTATTAAATACTTACCTTTTATCTCTAGCTAATCCCTTTCCAGGGAGTTAATTATCCGGAAAACTTCAAGCGCTGGGAATCATCCACCTCTAATAAAGAAAACCAAGTCAGGTTCAACATAGTACAACGTAACCTAACCGGAAAACAAGAACAACAACTCATCTTTCCTTTACAAAAACATAAAATGTCGATGAGCGGGGTGGGAGGTGGGACTTACCGACAACAGGTAAGTATTTTATAATTAAAAAGAATTTTACTTTAAAAATTTGTTTTAATATCATAAATAATTACCTGTTATCTCTAGCTGATTTTGCAGCTGCGGCGGGAAGGTTTGCATATTTTTTCCCATCACAGCAGAACCCATATTTAGGGTTTTCAGCTCATGATCATGTCCTCAGATTATCTTCGTTAGTACCATATTGTACGTACTTAATTCTCGGATGGCCTATATATAGAGTACTTACACCATAGAAGAAATTACAGTTTGAGCCACAACAAGAGGACCCAACATATACAAATGGTCTTGTTGGCACTCAAGAGAACGAAGATAAAAAGAGAAGGTGGAAGAATTCCTCCAGAAAGCAGCTTGAAGCACTTCAGACAGTGGGGTATAATTAATAAAAGCCCACGAAGCCGAAAGAGCTCTTAATTCATGCGGTCTTATCTTAAACAGGGATAAATCACTGGATGAATGAGAAGAATAAGCTTTCTTAATTGTCGAGGCTATCCAACGGGAAATAGAAGCCGCAGACACATCGCCCCCCCCCCTTTTAATGGAATGAAAAGTCTTTTACGAGAACCTCGAATAAACTTTACTCTCTTAAGGTAGAACTTCAAAGCCCTTACCGGGCAAAGGAGTCTATCATCATCTTCATGTCCACAAGTTCTAGAAAGACTTGGAACTTTGAAGGGTTTGGAAGCCATAGAGGGAAGTTGATTTTTAGCAAGAAATCCTGGCTGACATAATATAAATGTAACAGATCCATCGACAGCATCAAAACGAAGATGGTTATCTTCTATAGAAAGAGCATGAATTTCACTTCTCCGTTTGGATGAAGCCATAGTAAGAAGAAAAACGGTCTTCCAGGTTAGGAACTGTAAAGAAGCCTGATCAAGAGGTTCATAGGGAGCCTTAGTAAGCGAACTAAGTACACAAGCTAAATCCCATTTAGGAGCCAGTGTTCGAGATACAGGACGTTTAAGTTCCATAGCTCTAATCAGTTCCGAAATCGCTGGATCAGCACAGATTTGTGATGACTTAGTAAAAGCCAATATATGCGAAATCAAAGATCTGTATCCTTTGATAGAGCTAAGAGAAAGTTTCTTATCATCAAAAAGATAGATGAAAAAATCCGCTATGCGTCTAGCAGAGGGATTGAGGGGATCAATTTTCCCTCTAATACACCAATTAGAGAAGAGTTTCCAGCGAGCATCACTGACTGCTCTGGTGGATTTTCTCCTTGCAGAAGCAACGAGGGTTGAAGCCCTGACAGAAAAACGTTTCTTCTGCAGAGATTGCCTGATAACGGCCAGACGTGTAAGTGGAACATTACTGGATCCGCATGTAGTCTGCCGCTTTGAGATAGAAGATCACATCTGTGAGGAAGTTTCCTGGGATAATCGTTAAGGAGACTGAGAAGATCGTTGAACCAAGATCTCCTGGGCCACCAAGGGACAATCAGGAGTATCCGGCATGAGCTCACCCTGGTTTTCGCCAATATTTGGGGAATTACAATGGGTGGGGGATAGGCATAAGCTTCCAGTTGGTCCCAAGCGAACGAAAGCTTGTCTATTGCCAACGCTGCTGGATCGTAAACTGGACTCACATACAGAGGTAGTCTGTAGTTGTGTCTGGTTGCAAATAGATCGACCAGGGGATAACCAAACTTGAAAAAGATCTGGTTGATGAAGTGTCCATTCCGATGGAAGTATCTGGTGTTTGCGAGACAACCCATCCGCCAGGGCGTTGAGGCGACCTGGTATGTATTTGGCCAGAATAAAAATGTTGAGTATTTTGCAAAAAACAAGTAATTTCTTGGTTTCCAGATACAGGGATTGAGAATGTGTTCCCCCCTGTGCCTGGATGTAAGCCACCACCGATGTATTGTCTGTTGACACCATCACACAAGAGTCTCGAAGATGTGACTGGAAATGAGATACAGCTAGAAATACTGCTCGCATTTCTAGATTGTTGATATGAAGGTGAGATTCCTGATGAGACCACAACACTGAAACTATTAGACTGAGAGGTTCCAGGTGAGCACCCCATCCTTCCTTGCTCGCATCATGATTAGATGTAATGACGGTTGCTGAGGAATAAGTGGTACTCCTGCTAAGAGAGTCTCCTCGTCTAGCCACCACTGAAGATGAGACACTAGAGGAGGATGGATTGGAATCTGTTGTAACAGATTGCCCGGAGACCATTTCCAACAAGCTGAGAGATAATGCTGAAGAGGACGTAGGAATAGACGTCCCAACTGCACAAAGTCTGCTACTGAGCTCAGAATACCGTTGAGAGAGAGGAATTCTTGAGCTGTTATATAAGATTGGGACAAAACCCAGTTGACCTTTACCAGAAGGTCTGATATACGTTGACATGACACTCTGACCCGATTGATGTGTGTCAAGAAATTCATTCCCACGAAACTGAAGTCTTGAGAAGGAATGAGGTCTGATTAGTCTGCATTGAGGAGTCCTAAAGAGAGGAGTTCCTTCCAAGAGAATTCTAGGTTGGTCAGAAGTAAATGACGATCGAGCTGGTGTAAGAGCCAGTCGTCAAAATACTGAAGAAAAACAATCCCTTGAACTCGGAGGTGAGCTCTGACTGCAGCCATTAGTTTGGTAAAAACTCGTGGAGCGGTCGCCAACCCAAATGGCATGGCCCGGAACTGGTAGACTTGGCCATGAAAGGCGAATCGAAGGTACTTCCGGAAGTTGGGATGTATAGGAACATGGAAGAACACATCTTCCAGATCCAAAGACCCCCCAGTGCAGGGGTTTGATGGAGTTCCGTATGAAGGAAGGAGTCTCCATTTTGAAAGTTGGTTTGAGAAGGTACATATTTAACACTTTTAAATCAATTACTGGTCTCCAGGAACCATTTTTCTTTTGAACAAGAAAAAGACGACTGTAGAATCCTGGAGAATAAGGATCTTGAACCCTTTCTACCGTCTTTTTTTCCAAGAGCCCAAGAATGGACTGTGGAATATGTGGATGCTGAGATACCAGTTCTATCGGAACGCGAGAAAGTGAAGGCCTTTTTTCGAATTGAAAAGTCAGGCCTTTTGTCACCAGAGAATGAACCCATGCGTCCGAAGTAATTTGAAGCCATCGATTTGAAAAATGGAAAAGTCTGGCCCTGACTGGTATTTCCGGCATCGGAGGTTGTGGAGGTAGAAAGGGTAGGGGCCTAGGGCTGATAAGGAGGCGGTACGCCCTTGCCAGCAGAAGGTTTTAAATTCCTCTGATCCGGCTTGGGTTTGTTCTTTTCCCAGAATCTCTACCAGAAAACTTCTTAGAAAAAGAAGGTCTGTTATAGGAAGAAGGCCTGTTAGGACCCGACCGTGGATTAACAGCAGGTCTTTTAGAGAAAAGATTGTTTCTCTTAGCCTTCTTGGGTGCTGGAACTGCTGGTGGCCTAAAAGAAGGCTGCTTAAAGGCTCCTTGGCGTTGTCCAGAATTGTTTCTAGCTAAAGAAGCATGAAGTTGGTCATCCTTGTCAGCTGTGATTGCTTCTTGTATCCTTCCACCAAAAAGGAAACCTGATGTGAGAGGAGCCGTTCTGAGCGAGTTCATACCTGGTTTTAAGAGAAAATCTTTAGGTAAAGATGAAAGGATAAGATCTCTACGAATCCTTAACATCTCAGACATTGAAGCAGCAGCATTATGTGAAAGGGATAATGCTGTTCGTGATAGGTGGATCAATAAATCCAGAAGTTCTTCCGGAACTGAATCAGATCAATCACAAACCAAGTGTAACAAGGTTGCTAGCATTAAGTCTAACTGGTTGGATAGACCTAACGATCTTCGCTCTCTACTTTCCCAATGTTCTATCATGGAAAAAGGGACAGACACTGAAGTAGATGAACTACGCATCGTAAGCAACAGCTTATTGATGTCTGGATCCTGCGATGGTAATTAAGAACAATCTAAACCGGAAGTCGGATCGGGTACTGGTGGTTTGTAGTTACGTTCCTGAAGTTTAGACTCCGCAAAATCCTTCGGTACTTTCCACATATCTCTTCGTTTAGGAATCGTTTTATTCACTGATTCCAACGATTGAAAAACAGATAAGACAGTAGTACCAATCAGAAGGCGTGTATCCAAGCGGGAACGCGCCTTAGTAACCATGGTGGGATCAAACGTACAAATGAGTTGTTCAGTGATCGAGATCGTCGAATTAGAAGAAGTCTCCACAGGTCGTGGACACAACACTTCACCCAGAGTCTTGAATATCAGCTCATAAATTTGATTACTGGAAGCCAAAAATTTATCCGTATCAATGTCCGCATCCGATTCAGCTTCACTCTCTACAGGAACAGAGGTGTGTAGAGAAACAGCAGGAACAGGAATGAAACTATCTTGTGCCAGATTGTCTGGTAAAGATGAATGATCATCCACGACGTCAGCAATTTGATAATGCTTATCAGCATTGTGCGGTACAAAATGACCAGACGCATTCTGTACCCATAGAACATCAGGATTCGAATGGGTAGCATTAGGGGGTATACGACTAGATACGGTCGAAGACACCCGTGGTGCTGATAATGAAGCAGTAGTTGTTAGCTGCGCTCCTGAAGTTCCAACATGTGTACCTGTTAACATGGGAGCCGACACATGTGGTGAGGAAACATGTGATTCCATAAAGGAATAAGACGGTGATCGACTATCCGAATGGTAGGTACGATGTCTACGTGAAGTTTGTTGACGTGCTCGTTTTCTGCTATGTCGCGATCTGAATCGGCTGCGATGTCGAGATGTAGATCGGCTGCGATGAGACTGGGATCTTCTGGAATAGCGTCTCCGTGAACGACGACATGATCGCTTACGCGCGTAGCGGCGATGAGAATCACTCGACGAAGATGAGCGCGTCTGATGTCTACTCCTTGATGACAAAGATTCATTTGTCAATGATGAGTTGGAGGAAGAGTAATCCGATGATGAAGATCGATGCCTTCTTCTGACTGTTGACCGGTGACCGGACCGGACCGGACCGGACCGGTGAAGTTGACCGGACCGGTCAACGATGACCGGACCGGTGACCGGACCAGTGACAGGACCGGTGACCGGAGCAGACCGGTGACCAGACCGGACCGGTGACCGGCTGGTCATATCATGACCAGACCGGACCGGTGACCGGCAGGTCATATCATGACCAGACTGGACCGGACCAGTGACCGACCGGCCATATCATGACCGGACCGGACCAGCCGATCATATCATGATCGGTTACGTCACCGGCCAAAGACCGTAGAATGGCGGCTGCCATTTGGTCAGACATTGATCGATCCGTAGGTCCACGATCAATGTCGCCGGTTTGTATGGTGGGAGTCATACGGTCAGATGATGACCGACAGACAACACCACCATCGTGCCGGTATCCAGTGACTGAAATGTCAGCTGGTCATCCGTGACCAGTGAAGTCACCGGATAATCAACGTCCGTTAGAGGTTCGTGGCATTTGCGGCTGATCGACGTCCGACAGGGACCAGATTGTGTCCATATGTTGCAAGACCATAATTCGCACACCGCACACTTTTTAAGAAGAGTACAAGCGGTACATGCCAGGCAAGTGTCATGAGAATCCCACCTTGCCTTGATGTGACCACACGAACCTCTCTTTTGTAAGTTCATTTCTGAAAACAAAAGAAACAGAAAGAGCCTACAACAGACAAAAACCAATTGTTAAATTTAAAGCACAATGTAAATAAACAAACGCTGTACAAATGCCCTCAATTATTTATTGAGGAAAAAGGCACGAAGTCCTCGTGGATTACCTATAGAAGGAAATGGAACGAAAACCTCGTGGTGCACGTGCTCATGTACATGAGCACTATAAACAACGATACCCAGCAAAAGCAGAATTATAACAAAAACTGCAATAAAAAGTATAAAAAGGTAAACCGAATAATATACAGAAAAGATTAATAAAATTTATCCCTCAAACTCCGACAATAAACACAATTAAAAGAACGAAAAAGTCCTGGGCCAAAATAGGCGTGCAATCGTGGTGATCCGGAAAGGAAAGATGAGTTGTTGTTCTTGTTTTCCGGTTAGGTTACATTGTACTATGTTCAACCTGACTTGGTTTTCTTTATAAGAGGTGGATGATTCCCAGCGCTTAAAGTTTTCCGGATAATTAACTCCCTGGAAAGGGATTAGCTAGAGATAACAGGTAATTATTTATGATATTAAAAGGAAAACCTACATCAAAACAGACGTATCTACAAACCATGGCTTTTGATGAGTCAATGCTGTCTAGCTGAGCACTTCCCATGTGGCTGAGAGCAAACGCTGCATACAGCTCACCAGGAGCTGGGGCAATATCATTGATGTAGACTGCTTCACCTGTCACCTGTTAATTTCCAGTCTGTTGTAGTGTTGTTCTTTTTCAATTATACAGATATTCTATAAAGAGCCAAATCTGAAACTTTTTTTCATTTGGAGTATAGGATCAAATAGTACAATTTACAATAAATAAATAACAAGAAGACAGCATTATTGGTGCAAATCCCGGCTGCGGGTGCAGTTTTGAATAAATGAAAGCTTGTCAGAATTTTTTTTTTTTTTAGAGGTCACAGTAACCTTGACCTTTGACTTCTTGACCAAAAAATGGGTGTGGCGTGAAGAACTCATCAAAGTGCATCTACATATGAAGTTTCAAAGTTGTAGGTGGAAGCACTTAGATTTTAGAGCCAATATTAAGGTTTTAGCTCGACGACGGCTGACGAGCTGGCTAAGACAATACCTCAGGTTTTCTCCGAAAACAGCCGAGCTAAAAATGACCCATGCTCTGTGAAAAGGGAGTTTAATGCATTTGCGCACAGTGCCGTCCAAGATTAGCCCATGATAATCAGGGACGACACTTCCACTTTTATTGCATTTTTCATTCACAGAAAGTCTCTTGTCTGCAAAATATCAGGTTAGGCGGAAAGTGTCGTCCCTGATTAGCCTGTGCAGACTGCACAAGCTAATCTGGGACGACACTTTACACACATCCATTTAACCCCATTTTCACAGAGCACGGCTAAAATATATTTTCATCCTTTTGCTCAGTAGTGGAAGATTGAACAGTTCTATTTTAATCTTCTGCTTAAAGTTGCTTTTAAAAGTCTGTTCTATTTTTTATAACATTTTTAAAACAAGATAACAAGATAGTTAATATATATGCACATTAAAATATATCAACAATTTAATCATCAGTGGAATATACTTGAGAAAAACTGCTAATATCCTACTTGTTAAGAGATTCAATGAACATAAAACAAACAATTACAAGAGCTGTCAGAAGACAGGGCGCTGGACTATTCGAGTGCTTGACAGTATAATGTAAGCCATCATGGGGAAATTGTTATTATTCAATAAGGTCAAGTTATATAGTCATTTTCTAACTGGAAGTGGATTATAATTGAAACATATTGATCGCTTATATTTAAAAGAAGTTGTAAATTATAGACGATTCTGAGTTAAGGTATATTTTCCACAATCTATTGAACATTTGTAAAGACATAAAACAAACTAATAAGATTTTATTTCAAGTTTGATAGCAATAGCCTTGATACTTTAGAAGTAAAGAGGATCTAAACACAAAATTTAACAAAATATTCAAAGTTACTTAGTCAAAACAGGGCCATAATTCTGTCAAAATGCCAACCAGAGTTATGCAACTTGCCCTGTACAGTCCCCTTATGATAGTGTTCCAAGACTGAAAGCTATAGCTATGATACTTAAGGAGTAAAGTATAAAAAAGGAACATAATTCTTACAAAATGCTTGATACAGTTGTCTGCTCATGTTTATATATTGAGGTCATGTAAGTAAAGATGTATGCAAAATGTGAAAGCAATATGTCAAGGGACATAGAAAATATTTGAGGTGGTACGCAAACTTTAACATTCCAATGCTCCCACTCACGCCAACGCCGGGGTGAGTAGGATAGCTCCACTATATATATTTCATACATAATAGTCGAGCTAAAAATGAAAAAGAACATTAGCATAAAAATTTCAATAGTGATGTAGATATGTAATTTGCAATTTATAAGTACCAATTGATCGCAGAGGTTGTTCTCATGAGCTCATGTTAAGCGAAGGTGAACAGACACACAGGGTCTGAATATCTGAAGCTTTCAACAGAGATTGCATACAAATCTGAACCCTGTTGGTCTGCATACCTGTGATTTTCCCTCGACTTTCAGGAGGGGCTCAGTAAGGGGCCACTCCTCTGTCTTTGTAGAGTAAGTCTGAGTGCCAGAGGATAGAGGCCTCTCCAAGGGAAATCCACCGCTGCGGCAGCGCAAGTCCAGCTTGTCACCCAGCATGAAAATTGCAAACTGAAATCAATCAATAAAATATTGATGTTAATTTCAAACAATTAAAATTCAGGTTTTTATTAATTGTATGGTTACTTATGGAATGAGACAGATTTTTTTTTAAATTTCATTAAAGGGGCCTTTTCACAGATTTTGGCATGTTTTGAAGTTTGTCATTAAATGCTTTATATTGAAAAATGAAAACATTGGATACAAAAGGCTCCAATAAAAAATTAAGAATTAAATTAGAAAAATAAAATAAAATGTAACCCTCTGCAGGGCTCGAACCACTGACCCCTGGAGTCCTGGAGAAAAGCCTACCACTTAGACCACTCAACCATTCTTCAGAATACAATTCCCATTGTATTTTATATTTATATAATATATAAGCAATCCTCATAGTTTCACAAAATATAATGACAACAACAGAACTCTCCAAATTATTATTTGTTTCGCGTTGCAAAGTTTTATAATTTTCGGGTTTTTAAATCGTCAAAAGATGCATATACTGGCTATTTCACAGCATGGTAAATTTTCAGTATTACTGTTTCCTCACAAATATCATAACTAAAACGAAAATTTGCTAATCTGAAACAACTTTTTTTAATTTTGTCAATTTAACCAAATGTGAAAAGGCCCCTTTAAGATGTGCCTTCCTAAAGTTTTCAAAACAAGATACTCCATCATTGTAATACACAGACAGTTTCTGATTGACTGATTTAAACTTGCACTTACATATATACAGTCATATCATTAGCAGACATCTAATCAATCATTAGTAAAACAATTAAGTACCAGATAGCATACCGATTTTGCCTCTTATGCCTTTGTTTATAAAAAAGTGCATATTTTGGCATAAGGTCTCAACACTACAAAAAGATATCAAACTTAAATTGACTGCTTGTCAATGTGAGACTGCTTTAACAAGGAGCCAGTATGTGTATTACTCTGTAGAAAAGGTTGACAGCCAGACTATTGCGAAACTGGATGCTGCCTGCTAACAGGTCGGCCTCAGGAACAATCTCCTTGCTCAATATCTGTATGGCCTCTAAAACATGAAAAACACCGTCAATATCAGTATGGCCTCTGTCAAGTAAAACATGAAAAACTTTATCAATGTCTATATGTTCTTGGTCAAGGAAAACATGACAAACAAGGACAATGTATTTTTGTCCCCTGTCATGTAAAAAATGCCAAACATTGTCACTGTCCATGTTGCATCTGTGAAGTAAAACAAGACAAACAAGGTCGATGTCTTTATGTCCTCTGTCATGTAAACCATGACAAACATGGCCATTGTCTTTATGTCCTCTGTCATGTAAAACATGACAAACATGGTCATTGTCTTTATGTCCGCTGTCATGTTAAACATAGAAAACATGATCAATATCTTTATGTCCTCTGTCATGTACAACATGACAAACATGATCAATATCTTTATGTCCTCTGTCAAGTAAAACATGACAAACTTGATCAATGTCTTTATGTTCTCTGTCAAGTAAAACATGACAAACAAGGTCAATGTATTTTTGTCCTCTGTCATGTAACACGTGGCAAACATGGTCACTGTCCAGATGGCATCTGTGATGTAAAACAAGACTAACAAGGTCATTGTCTTTATGTCCTCTGCCATGTAAAACATGGTCAATGTCTTTATGTCCTATGTCATGTAAAACATGAAAAACATGGTCATTGTCTTTATGCCCAGGCCCCCTCTGTCATGTAAAACATGACAAACAAGATCAATATCTTTATGTACTCTGTCATGTAAAACATGACAAACATGGTCACTGTCTGTACTTAGTCTCTCAAGTAAAATATGTTTAACAGGCTGAAAATAGTTAAACAACTCTAAATCTGCAGTGCACTATAATAATAAGCATTGAATGCATTTCTGAATTAATATGCCAAGTTGGTCATTTCAACATAAAACATACAAACACCTGGATATTTCAAATGTTTCACAAATGTTTTGTAGTAGAGAACTACTTGTGCACTGAAAAGTATTCTAAAATATATTAATTTAATACTTACTTGATGCTCCCCAAAGGTTTCTTTTGTCACAATATTGCACTAAATATTCAGATAAAAGGAAACGTCTTGAGGGCACAGTAGTTGGGGGGACAATAATTTTTTTAAAGAAAATTTCAAAGGGCCATAACTCTGTGAAAAATCATCCGACCAGAACCCGCTGATAATATGCACATCTCCTCTTGGTAGTGAAGCTTCCCATAAAGTTTTATTGATTGTGCACAGATGGACAGACACACACACACGGACAGAAGAAGCGGCAACTATATGCTCCCAGCAAAATAAATTTTGGGGGAGCATAAAAACATTATGAAGTAACCTACTTGCTATCACACTTGGGTCACTCAGCTGCTTCCCTTGTAGGAAAGTCTCCAAGTCAGTGGCATGAGTCTGGAAATACATGGGCAGTAATGTCGACTGAATCACTGGGGTGTCAAATGTTTAAAGTCCTTTGTTGATTAATTTAAAAAAATGTTAATTATGGGCATATATATTTATACTAAAATTAGGTTTTGTATATCAACATGTTTTGCAAGTATTTTAATCAATTCAACGATCTTACAGTTTATTTAGATATTTATTTAAATTTGGTAATAATTATTATAACTCATTATTGGCAAAAATATCTAAAATGTGTCGAATGCTTACAAAGGTTTTGGAGATTCCTGCATACACAATGGCTGGTTTCTCTTGGACAACAAGATTTGCATCACATGTCATCAGTATACCAACACTCACATATGCATGTGCATTCTGGGGAAATATAGACACGTTTTAATTTATTAAATAACAATGGACAAAATTGTCACAAAACCAGGTTTTCATTGTGAAAAAAAATCTGATAAAGGGAGACAACTCAAACTGAACTTTTGAAATGAACAAACAAAATTAACCCCCTTTGTAAGTTTGTTTTAAAATAAATCTATTTTTAGTTGTGGCGACCTTGACATTGGAGATATTGACGTGATTCTTTCGTGCGACACACTGTACCGTGATGGTGAACAAATGTGCCAAATGATTTTAAAATCTCATAATGAATGACATAGTTATAGCCCAGACAAGCTCATTTATGGCTATTTTTTACCTTTGAACTCAAAGTGTGACCTTGACCTTGGAGATATTGACGTAATTTTTTCACGCGACAAACCGTCTAATGATGGTTAACAAATGTGCCAAATGATTTTAAAATCTCACAATGAACGACAAAGTTATGGCCCGGACAAGCTTGTTCCGCCCGCCCGCCAGCCAGCCCGCCCGCATTCGCCAATCTAATAACCAGTTTTTTCCTTCGGAAAACCTGGTTAACAAACAAGGGACAAAATTGTCACAAAACCAGGTTTTCAATTTGAAAAAAAGTCTGATAAAGGGAGACAAGTAATACTGAACTGATCGTTTAAAATTAACCCCCTTTGTTTCAAAATAAATCTATTTTTTGTCGTGGCGACCTTGACCTTGGAGATATTGACGTAATTCCTTCGAGCGACAGACCGACCAATGATGGTGAACAAATGTGCCAAATGATTTTAAAATCTCACAATGAATGACATAGTTATGGCTCGGAAAAGCTCATTTATGGCCATTTTTTACCTTTGAACTCAAAGTGTGACCTTGACCTTGGAGATATCGACGTAATTCTTTCGTGCGACACACCGTCTAATGATGGTGAACAAATGTGCCAAATGATTTGAAAATCTCACAATGAACGACAAAGTTATGGCCCGGACAAGCTTGTTCCGCCCGCCCGCCAGCCCACCCGCTGACATGCGCCAATCTAATAACCAGTTTTTTCCTTTGGAAAACTTGGTTAAACATAATGTTTTATCAATAAGAGCTCTGCAGTCGGAGACATATGCCCCCCAAACAGGGCTTTGAACTAGTGACCCCAAGGACAAGGGATGTTAAGGGCCATTATTTGCCTGGAAAATATTTTTAAAAAAAAAATTATTGCATTATTCAATAATAAATTGTGAAGAATATGACGTGCCCTTTACATTGACATAGTTATTGCATCGTACGCCGCTTATATGACGTATATTGAACGTTATAAACTCGCGTGTTTCTTTGAAAAAACTACAATTTCAAGAATATTTTCATGTTTATCAACAACACATGCGTTTACCAACCTGATTTTTCTAAAAACTGCAATTCATTTTCATGATCTGATCGTCGGTATCATTTTATTTTTGGTAAACGAGTGTGCTGAATGTGCATAATACCTTTATTTCCTTCTTAATCCACATTTGATTGAACAGTTTATAATTCATACCTTGAAAAGTTGTTAACATGTATTATCATGTAATGCATGGGCTTTGAACTAATTACCCCAATTTCAATAGGGGTCATCTACTGTCCTAGGCCAATGCATATGTGAAGTATCAAGCCAGCCAATATGTTAATTTGTCAACCAGTTTTTGATTGGAAATGATTTTCACACTTATTGTGACAGAGACCTTGACCTTTGATCTAGTGACCTCAATTTCAGTAGAGGTCATGAACTGTCAAAATCGTAGTTGCCTCCCATGGATAACATGGCGGAAAATTGTACTTGTAATTTTTCAAATATTTTTGGATTTAAAACATCATGGGTGTGGATATTACAGTGTGGTGTGCGCAAATCGGATGGTTCATATGTAGAAGCAGACGTATTAAACATTTTAAAGTCATAACATTAAACAATCATACAAGAAAATCAATGTCCTTGATTTTGAAGGTGATCACGTGCATGGCGATTTCGATCCTATTGTGCGGCGATGTAGAGACAAACCCAGGACTCCCTAAACGAGATGGAATACGCAACAAAAGCCAATACAAACGGGCTGCAGGGACCCAAGATCTAGGCGATCAAAATGGGGAGGGGCAAACACCACGACGCACGATACAAGAAGGTGTTGCTACAAGACAGCGGACATTTTATTCTTATGCTACATGTACACCACAGCAATCACTCGGTAGTTTCACACAAACAAATAACGATAATTTACAACAAAATCAACGACAGCAAGATCAAAGTAAGTCGAATAACGAATCTGATATGTTTGCATTTCTAAGAAACATGAAAATTGACATAGGTAATCAAAATGAACGTTTAATAAACATTATCGAAGGAATAAACTCAAAGATTGATCAGCTATTTACATCTGTCAACGATTTAAAACATGATAATGAACAATAATGGCAAGATAACGAACATCTACGGGAAGAAATGCACTTTATGAAACAAAAATTACACCGCATTGAAAACCAGTCACGTAGTAACAATCTTTGTTTTAATGGCATAAATGACAGTCTACAAGAACAAGAGGGCCATGATGGCCCTGATTCGCTCACCTGACTCATTAAGATCAGATGAAAACTATGACCTCTATTGTCTACACAATGTTTTTCTATGATTTGACCTAGTGACCTAGTTCCTGACTCTAGATGACCCAAATACAATCCCAATCCAGATTTCATCAAGATAAACATTCTGACCACAGTTCATAAATATTGGATGAAAACTGTGACCTCTATTGTCAACACAAAGTTTTTCTATTTATTTGACCTAGATTTTTACCCCAGATGACCCAAATACAATCCCACCCAGATTTCATCAAGAATTCTGACCAAATTTCATAAAGGTTGGATGAAAACTGTGATCTCTAATGTCTACACAAGGTTTTCTATTATTTGACATAGTGACCTAGTTTTTGACCCCAGATGACCCAAATAAAATCCCAACCCAGATTTCATCAAGATAAACATTCTGACCAAATTTCATAAAGATTGGATGAAAACTGTGACCTCTATTGTCTACAGAAGGTTGTTCTATTATTTGACCTAGTGACCT
Source organism: Dreissena polymorpha (assembly GCF_020536995.1). Taxonomy (NCBI): domain Eukaryota; kingdom Metazoa; phylum Mollusca; class Bivalvia; order Myida; family Dreissenidae; genus Dreissena; species Dreissena polymorpha. Next base: position 104,142,200 of record NC_068355.1, on the reverse strand, counting down.
TGTTTTTGACCCCAGATGACCCAAATACAATCCCAAACCGGATTTCATCAAGATAAACATTTTGACCAAATTTCATCAAGATTGGATGCAAACTGTGACCTCTACTGTCTACACAAACAAATTGTTGACGGGTGGTGGTGGTGGTGGTGGTGGTGGTGGTGGTGGTGGTGGTGGTGGTGGTGGTGGTGGTGGTGGTGGTTGTGGTGGTGGTGGTGGTGGTGGTGGTGGTGGTAGTGGTAGTGGTAGTACTAGTAGTAGTAGTAGAAGTAGTAGAAGTAGTAGTAGTAGTAGAAGTAGTAGTAGTAGTAGTAGTAGTAGTAGTAGTAGTAGTAGTAGTAGTAGTAGTGGTAGTAGTAGTAGAAGTAGTAGTAGTAGAAGTAGTAGTAGTAGTAGTAGTAGTAGAAGTAGTAGTAGTAGTAGTAGTAGTAGTAGTAGAAGTAGTAGCAGTAGTAGTAGTAGCAGTAGCAGAAGCAGTAGCAGCATTACAAGACCAATACTTAAGAATGATCAAATGGGAAAAGGTAATGCACTGGCAGTAAATATGGGGCTCATTTACAGGTCAGATTTGGAATCTCTGCTGTAAAATGAGATTTTGAATGAATTAAAGGGAGGCAAATCTGTAATAAAAAGAACATGCATAAACCGTAGTTGTTTCCCTTGTTTGAACCATGCTAAATTCTTACAAGTTTGGAAAGAATTGGATGAAAAATTTGGACTTTATTGCATAAACACCATTTTCTCAATTCAAGGGGAGGTAATTCTGTACTTAATGGACCAATAATGCTCATTTTTTGTAGGGTTCGTGTCCTCATTGATATAAAGACACTGTGCAAATTTGGAAAGTTCAACGAGCTCCTGCGGCCATGTTTTTTGACGAATCAAATTTCTTTGAACAACTTTTTCAGGGCAGCCTTCAAAGGTCATCCCTGTGAAATTTTTCGAAAATCTGATGAGCGGTTTCTGACAAGAAGATTTTTTAAGGTTTTTACCATATATGGTCATGGCGGCCATCTTGGTTATGTGATCAAATTTTTTTAACAATTCTTTTGTCCCATGACCTAGGGATGCTCCACATGAAATTTAGTTGAAATTGGCTCAATGGTTTAGTAGAAGAAGATGTTTACAAATTGTTTACAGACAGACAGACGGACGGACGCCGGTCGGTGAGTGATCACAATAGCTCACCCCGAGCTATCGCTCAGGTGAGCTAAAAATGGGACATTTCAGAATCTAAAATACGATTTTTTTTAAAGGAAACGCTTAATTTTGGGGAACAAGCAGACTTTTTTTAACTTAAAAGAGCACATCGAATTAAGTCATGTGACCCAAACAAATGTACAATACTAGTAAAATTCGTGAAATACAAGGACTGTGAACAAATCTTAAACCGGGCAAATACACTACTTCAGAAAAATCGTGCATTCTCTGTTCAACAGAATTATAGTGAAATAATACTTCAGAAAATTCGTGCATTCTCTGTTCCACAGGATTATAGTGAAATAATCGGTCAACAAAGAAAACACCTTGGAGAACGCATGATGTCCGAACGGTCGAAAGGTAACTACGCAGTCATTCGTTACGACAAATTGATAATCAATGACACGGTATACAAATACAGCGACTCAACACAATCAATTATAACTGTCAGTAAACGGAGATCAGAGTTTTGACCACGTGCATTTCCACATGATCTTCCAAATGACAAACCCACCAACAACATTAACTCAGAGCACGGATTGGTTACCAACCACGTGATTGATGACGTAGAAGCACGACGCGTAACACCGAACAGAAAGCGACCAATCGCTCACAACACGGACCTAGGCGAAGATGACATATTTTCTGATGATTCTGTCATGGACTAGGAAGACGGCCGAGGTCATACACATGTTATAAATAGCAATGAAAACCAGTTTAATTTTAGTTTTGTTAGTTGGAATATTGCTGGTTTAAGTAAACATGTAGATGCTAGATAATGCAGAATTTAAATCATTTTAAGGTCATTTCATATAGTTCATTTAAGTGAAGCATGGGGTAAAAGTATCGGGGAATTTAATACAATTTTGGACTCGTATATGCTTCGATCATGTAAGAAATTTAAGTTTAAATAGTATTCGAAATAGTGGCGGGGTGTGTGTTTTTGTCAAAAGCCATTTAATGAAACAAATATTTTTGTTTGTTTATGCATAGACATATGTAATATATGTTCGTCCAGTAAAGCATAGACAGTTCTGTGATCGTTAATTTTCGAGAACACTGACTCTTTGTAATTTTACTACTGACGTTTGCTTCTTAAATGGAAATTTGCGCCGAAGTGTTCTCGAAAACCAGAGCAACACACAAAACGCGTGATATACCGATCGAAAGCTATATGCATGCCATATTGCCTGCACTAGGTCGTATGAAAGTCAGAGGATGATCAGCAAAGGTATTGGAAAAAAACCTACCTTGCGCGGCTGTTTGGTGTCATAAAATGACTAATGACGTTGACTTTTGTGGTCACGTGACAGTTTTGTTCATTCGTAGTGCGAAGTCATGTCACAGTCTCCGAGGAAGAGAGACGAACAACCGAAATGGTGGGACGAAAATTGTAACTTTCTTAAAATGCAGAAATATAAGTATTTACGGAAATCTAAGGGAATACAAAAATCGCAGAAACACATTTAAAATTTACTGCAATAACAAAATGCGGGAATTCCAAACAGAAAACAGAAGGGAACTTATTAATAATCGCAATAACCCAAATTATTTGTGGACAAAAATTAAACAAGCAAAACAAAAAATATGCACTGATATAAGTATAAGTCCAAAAGATTGGCGAAATTATTTCTCTGATTTACTATATGATACGCACCACCCATTTTATAAGACAATATAGCTGTAGATCCTGCTCCTAATACAATATCCCTTATTTCACCAATCATTTTATCAGAATTCGAAGATGCCATTAGAAAACTGAAAAAAGGCAAAAGCTGTGGTATAGACGGCATCCCATCAGAATATTATAAAAATACTTTTGACATTTTAGCACCATATCTTGTTAAGATTTTTAACAACATTTTTGAAACCAAAGAATTCCTGAATTCATGGGGGAAAAGTATTATCTGTCCTATTCACAAATCAGGACCAACACATATGCCAGAAAACAATCGTGGAATATCACTTACAAATACAATGTATAAAATCTTCACGGGTGTCATTAATAAACGATTGTACGAATGGGCAGAAACCAACAATAAAATTGATGAATCACAGTCAGGTTTTCGTACTGGTTACTCAGCTATCGATAATATATTCCGTCTACAAGCTATAGCTAAAAAATATCTGTTAAAAAATGGTGGTAGATTTTATTGTTTATACATTGACTTCCGCAAAACCTTCGCTAAAATCAATCATCATGTACTCTTCCAGTCCCTACAAAGAAAAGGCATACATGGATTTTTTTTTAATGTTTTACTTAATATGTATACATCGCTGTATAGTTTAAAATACGAAAATCCAAACCGACGGACACTCTTTGTTTTCGCATGTTAACATAACAGAATTTTTTAAATGCAATATTGGAACCAGGCAAGGTGATAAAACCAGTCCAACGATTTTTACATTATTTATCGATGAATTATCTACGATGTTACGAGAGAAATGTGGAAATGGAATATTCATTACTAATGAAATCCACGACATTATATGTCTAATGTTCGCCGATGATGTAGCTAGCTGTGCCGAAACAGCAATTAAATTACAACAGCAATTAAGCGTTATTGACGAATTTTGTGCTTTAACTGGAATGGAAATTAATCTACAAAAAACAGAAATAATTGTATTACGGAACGGTGGACTTTTAAGACATTACGAACATTGGAGTTTCCAGTGCACGCAAATAAATACTACATCTATTTATAAATACATGGGATTAATGTTTACACCAAAATTATCTTGGAGCGCTACACATTAAAAACTAAGTGCACAAGCACAAAAAGCAATTTTTTCTATTTACAACTATAAAAAATCATTTGGGTATTTCCCGACTAAAGAATCATTTATATTGTTTGATAGTATGATCAAACCAATTCTATGTTATGGATCTCAAATATGGGGTTACGAGTATATTGACTCAATTGAAGTTGTACATAACAAATTTTGTAAACGAATTTTGTATGTTAAAAAACCTACTAACACATGTCTTGTTCATGGTGAATGCGGACGTCTCCCATTATGTGTTACCTACTTTGTCAATTTTATAAAATATTGGTGTACGTTACTAATTATGCCTAATCATAGATACCCTAAACAAGAGGGCCATGATGGCCCTGTATCGCTCCACTGTTTTTTATGCGAAAAAAACTTGCAATGCGCATGGGTTAAAATGTACTCAAGCATGTGACTTTCTCTTTCTATCCCTCGTCCCACTGGGCGCTTAAAGTTGGAAGGGTGAGCATTTATATATGGAAAAAGTTACTACCATGTTAACTAAACAGACTAAAAAGCCTGGGAATTGTTGCACAGGTCCTTTGCTTATAACGTAGGTACATTTATCTCTCCAAAAGATATAATCGTTCTTCCTATTTCACATATTTTTAGATGCTGAAGATCAAATCTATGCATTTGATTTGAAACAGATTCACAAGACCCATACGAATCAAAATGCCTTAACCCTTTACCAAATGACACATTTTGGACATTCCCAATTTAAAAGAGGTTGCAGTCTACAATTAAATTGTAATGGAATCTGAAGGAAAATATCAGGTAGGGAAGAAATAATTGTGATAAAAGGAGAAATTGCTCATCTTGAGCAATTTCTCCTTTTATCACAATTATTTATAAAGTCGTCAGCTAGAAACCTTTAAAATCCTGTTAGTGTTTGGTAAAGGGTTAATAATCTCTGGTTCCTTCTTAAGAGCCTTTCACACATTTATAACAAATACAATAGTAGCATCTTTCTTTGTAAAGAATCATCTCAAAATATAACAAGCGCTGTTTGTAAAACATGCATGCCCCTCATATGGGCTGTCAGTTGTAGTGGCAGCCATTGTGTGAATACGTTATTTGGCACTGTGACCTTGACCTTTGACCTAGTGACCTAAAAATAAATAGGGGTCATCTGCGAGTCATGATCAATGTACCTATGAAGTTTCATGATCCTAGGAGTATTAGCTTTCTTGAGTTATCATCCGGAAACCATTTTACTGTGTAAAATCACCCTGACCTTGACCTTTGACCTAGTTACCTGAACGTCAAAAGGGGTCATCTGCGAGTCATGATCAATGTACCTATTTAGTTTCATGATCCTAGGTGTAAGCCTTCTTGAGTTATCATCCAGAAACCATTTTTCTAAGTTGAGTCACCGTGACCTTGACCTTTGACCTAGTGATCTGAAAATCAATAGGGGTCATCTGCGAGTCATGATCAATGTACCTATGAAGTTTCATGATCCTAGGCATAAGCATTCTTGAGTTATCATCCGGAAACCATTTTACTAGCTATTTCGAGTCACCGTGACCTTGACCTTTGACCTAGTGACCTGAAAATCAATAGGGGGTCATCTGCGAGTCATGAACAAATTTGGTAGAGGACTATTAGATATCAATACATACCAAATTTAGTAGCCCTGGGCTCTATAATTATGAACAAGAAGATTTTTAAAGTTTGCACAAAATAGGCCTTATTTAAGCATATGTTCATTTTTGTGACCCCCAGGGCAGGGTCAAATTTGTCCCCAGGGGCATAATTTGAACAAACTAAGTAGGGACCTATTAGATTTCACTACATACCGAATTTGGTAGAAATAGGCCCAATAGTTATGGACAAGAAGATTTTTAAAGTTTGCAAAAAATGGGCCCAATATAAGCATATGTTCAATTTTAGGACCCCTGGGGAACGGTCAAATTTGATCCCAGGGGCTTAATTTGAACAAACTTGGTAGAGGACTATTAGATGTCATTGCATACCAAATTTGGTAGCCCTATGCCATACGGTTATGGACAAGAAGATTTTTAAAGTTTGCACAAAACAGGCCTTATATAAGCAAATTTTCAATTTTTTGACCCCTCGGGGAAGGGTCAAATTTGACCCCTGGGGCATAATTTGAAGAAACTTGGTCGAGGACTATAAGATGTCACTACATACTTAATTTGGTAGCCCTAGGCCCAATGGTTATAGACAAGAAGATTTTTAAAGTTTTCACAAAATAGGCCTTATATAAGCAAATTTTCAACTTTTTGACCCCCCAGGGCAGGGTCAAATTTGACCCCAGGGGCATAATTTGAAGAAACTTGGTAGAGGACTATAAGATGTCACTACATACAAAATTTGTTGCCCTAGGCCCTATGGTTATGGACAAGAAGATTTCTAAAGTTTTCACAAAATAGGCCTTATATGAGCAAATTTTCAATTTTTTGACCCCCTGGGGCAGGGTCAAATTTGACCCCAGAGGCATAATTTGAAGAAACTCGGTAGAGGACTATAAGATGTCACTACATACCAAATTTGGTAGCCCTAGGCCCAATGGTTATGGACGAGAAGATTTTTAATGTTTGCACAAAACAGGCCTTATATAAGCAAATTTTCAATTTTTTGACCCCCAGGGGCAGGGTCAAATTTGACCCCAGGGGCATAATTTGAAGAAACTCGGTAGAGGACTATAAGATGTCACTACATACCAAATTTGGTAGCCCTAGGCTCAATGGTTATGGACAAGAAGATTTTTAAAGTTTTCACATAAATAGGCCTTATATAAGCAAATTTTCAATTTTTTGACCCCCTGGGGCAGGGTCAAATTTGACCCAAAGGGCATAATTTGAAGAAACTTGGTAGAGGATTATAAGATGTCACTACATACCAAATTTGGTAGCCCTAGGCCCAATGGTTATGGACAAGAAGATTTTTAAAGTTTTCACAAAATAGGCCTTATATAAGCAAATTTTCAATTAATTGCCCCCGGGGCAGGGTCAAATTTGACCCCAGGGGCATAATTTGAAGATACTTGGTAGAGGACTATAAGATGTCACTACATACCAAATTTGGTAGCCCTAGGCCCAATGGTTTTGGACGAGAAGATTTTTAAAGTTTTCACAAAATAGGCCTTTTATAAGCAAATTTTCAATTTTTGACCCCCCAGGGCAGGGTCAAATTTGACCCCAGGAGCATAATTTGAACAAATTTGGAAGAGGTTCACCCCAGGAACATTCCTGAGAAATTTCATGAGAATTGGACCAGTAGTTTAGGAGAAGAAGATGATTAAAGAAAAAGTTAACGCAAGGACGGACGCACGGACACACACACGACGGACACAGGACCATGACATAAGCCCCACTGGCCTCTGGCCAGTAGAGCTAACAATGTTATATAATGTTAAAAGGGCTTGATGACTCCGGAAGAAAATGTTGGGCTTCAAAAGTCAAAACAATGCTATTTCGTTATGGATATGGAAATGTATGGATAAGTAAAAAAATTGGTGATGTTAATTTATTCATACGTATTTCGCCAACGTATTATTGATTGTTATACTCAAAACTGGCAAAGTGATAAAAACAATTCTTCTCGCTGTCACCATTACATGTATTACAAAACAATGCTAAATACTGAAAGATATCTTACCTTAGAGAACATACCATATAAAAATAAAATTGCATTTTCTAAATTTAGATGTTCTAATCACAAATTAAATATTGAGATTGGTAGACAATCAAATATCCCATTTGATGATAGACTATGTTATTTTTGTCTGGATAACAATAACATACGTGTTATTGATTGTGAATTTCAAGCATTTTTCTATAAACACAGAGACATCTGTACCCAATATCTTTTTAATTGGTACCATGGGGGATGTTCAATATCTGATTTGTATTCATTAATGGGATCAAATACTGATGAAAGTATCCATAAAGTCGCAAGTTTTGTATACCATCTGTTAAACAACATCAATTCATAACTTTGTATTTATATGTATATTTACATGTGAAACAACATCAATTTGTATGTATTTATATATTTATCTAAAAATTTATAATTAAATATGGATAGAAATAGTTACAAGGCAACTATGTGATTGTATAAAATTTGTGTATATTGTGTATTTTTGGGCCGGTGGCCTGTATTTACTTCAATAAAATTGTTTGAGTTTGAGTCAAAGGCCAATTCACATGGCAGGCCTTTTTCTGTCTATTTTGGGAAAATGTACCAAGCAAAATTGGGTTTTTTCAAGCCGCAAAATCTTTCAAATTGGGAAGAATTTTCATCGACAAAAGCATTATTGGTGAAATTATTTTTCTTAATTTTTCTTATTAAATCTAATGTTTTCATACACAGGTATTGCCCTAAAATGCTAAGAAAAGTATTAAAATGTTTTTTCCATGCAACAGTCATTGTCCACTGCTAGCGTAAACCAATTTACAATAATTAATACGTACACATGATTATCACTTGTTGTATACCGGGTACATTACCTGATAATTCTGAATAATCCAGCATTCAATATTTGAAAGCAAATTCTGATCGAAAATGTGTCTTAAGAATTGCAAAAACACAACCGGCCACCATTTGTCTGAAGTGTCAACGTCACAAAAATTGTATTATGGAACACTCGATACGATGACGTTTTATGGGGTATTCCCATTAACACGCTAAAACACGGCACATGGTTATTTAAAACACAGTTCCTACCGGGAAACACATTTTTCGGCTTCAATCATTTCAGTCAAAAATTGTGATTTTTTTTGAGAATTGGAAAAAAAATGCATATTTGGCTTTGGGAACGGGTCCGACTATCGGACCCGTGAGATAGGCAGAAAAAGGCCTGCATGTGAAGTATCAAGCCAATCTGTCGTTAACGAGTAAGTGATCGGAAACAATTTTCACACTTTTGCGACAGTGACCTTGACATTTAACTTAGTTACCCCAATTTCAATGGGGTCATCTACTGTCCAAGGCAAATGTACAAGTGAAGTATAGAGCCAATCGGTCAATTTGTTGACAAGTTATTGATCGGAAATGATTTTCATACTTATTGTGACAATGACCTTGACCTTTGACCTAGTGACCCCAACTACATAGATACAAAAACAAGTTATTGCCAATAAAACAATGCATCAGTGTGTAAATAGCAGTAAAGGGTTGAGTGCACAAAAACTGAAGGTGCCTAACATTCGTGTAACAGATACGGTAGTATCAAACTTAGTCTCCTATAAAAGAACAAGCTTTATGAAATCTAATGATGACACAACTTTAATGCTACCTGACTCCTCTTGGCAACTTTGTAGAACTTGACAACTGTGTTGGCCGAGAAACTTGGCAGAATAACGTGGGTGAGGACCTTCCCTGTCATGTCCGTGGCCAGCAGCTGATTGGCTGTTACACTTGTGCTGCCATCTGTGAATTGAATATCAATATTCAAAAAGAGGTTTGATACATCATATTGGATGGAAACTCAAAGTGACTTATGCTGCTCTCAAATGTATAACAGGCCATTGTAAGGCTGTCAACCAAGTTTAAATTACAATATTTGAACGACTATAGTCATGTTTTTTAGCACAATAAAGTTTTGAGCACTTTTTCAAGGAAAATATATATATAAAACTTGGCAGTCCACATAAAAATATGGACTTCATGCTTTGGTACACCTGACTAGCTCTAACTTGATTGTAAGTCACATTAAGTTTATATTTGAACCTTATGGGGTTAAATACATTACTTATATGAAACATTCAATAACAGCATTCAGCTTTAGCTCAGCCATAGATATACTAAGGGCTTTCGAAACCTTTGAATAATAAATGTTTGAATTCCCTGGAATCTGATTTTGGATTTTTTGCTCACAGAATTTGAAAGGTTTGACATAATACATGTACAGAAGAACTTTCACAGGATATATAACTTTTCTTTTAGTATAGCTATTATTTTACTGCATCCACCTTAAGTTGAATGAAATATTAATCACATGTGTGGCAAAATTACAATTATTATTACAATTTGAGTTTGAGCTATGCCCAACATTTGAAAGACCCCTCTTCAAAGATTTTAAACCTCTTCATCAAATTTGGGGGAGTTTTTAAACTTCCATGAATGAAATTTTTAAAGGCAGTGAAAAGAAACTAGAAATGTGTCACAGACACTGATGTCCCCTCAATCCATATTTGGACACAGAATAATACAGTGGACAAAAAAACAAAGGGCCATTATTGTCACATAGTCGGTGGAACACAATTACGTACACAAGTCCATAAAGTTTTCAATGATAACTATTTATGTTGATTACAGGTAAGCTTTAACACCAACTCTCCCAATGTTTGTTTAATACCAGATAAAAGCCAGGCCTGACAGCCTCATGACAACAACAAGTTGTGTGTCCTCTTGTGTGCCCGGCTGTCTGTGTGTGGTACTGTCCAACTACTGAAGTGAATCTTAATTAATATTAAAACACTTGATAGTAACATGTGCATTTCTGACGCGACGTGTGCAAAATGTGTCAAAAAATTACAACGTAAATATGACGTATGCAACAGTCATTTAACAAATACAGATGGAATAAACTGATGTTTTGACGCTTATTAAGACTTACCAAAATATACAAGGTGTGATAAAAACCTGGAGTCTTACACTTATTGACATTTTATACCAGAGCAAGGAAATGATGGTCGCAAAACTTATCATCATTAACCACATTTTAGGAGTGACTGTCTTTCAAAGAATGTATACAAATGTGGGTTATTGCATGTCAATATTTGATTATTACAATTTATACAATGATGCCGCAAATATTTGTTATGTTACATTATTAATCCAATTCAAAATTGCTTTCTTTACAATCATCTGAAAATTTGACCTACGGATGGACAAGTGCGATGCCTAACCCCTACTGTTCGGTAGAGTACAAATAGAAATATTTGAAAATGTTTACTTATGAAGATCTGTGCGCGGACTGTTTCCAGCATTACAAACATATCAGACACAAATTCTGGGTGTTTATGTTTCATCATCAGATTTCCTGCCCAGCTGCCAGCCTATAAGTTCACGAAGAAACACACTCAAATAACCAATATACATCGACTATGGTCTAATTTTTAAATGCAAAATAAGTAAATTAAGATTACAAAAAAATATATATATATCTGTAGGCAATAAGGAAGATACTTTTATTCCTGCATTACAGCCAGCCTACATTAACTTGATAATCTTACACTATTTAATAATTACACGCATAAATTGTTTTACCTTAAGTACAGGTATTTGTGTTTTTTTCCAGCATATGTTTAAGAAGTAATATGAAGCGCTTCGAGTATATAAAATGTGATAAGATTCAGTTCAGTTAAAAAACAAACATTAAAATATTCATTGTAATTCACATTAATTTATACCATCGTGCCAGTTTTAGGATCACAAGATATATTTACATTGACATAAGAAATGTTATTACATTTCTGACATTGGTGTGAGCGATTCTCTGTATATAGTTAACACACTCTGCCAAGTATGGGTATTTGTCTTTGGGAAGGTCACAAGAGCTCAAGGTCACCATCATTGAGGTCAAGGTCACATTGGCCCCAATCTGCAGCTGGGGCGAGGTCTGAAATCAAGTGTGTAATTTACCTAACAGTGAAATTTCATTCATGTTGTGTAACAGAAAGCTTTGACTTGTTGTTTGTAATCATTTTACAAATGTATGTCAATGTTGGTGTTTGTTGGATATTATGCTAGGGAGATGTCTTCAATATCATTTAAAATTACCATCATTTTTTTGAAAATTTGGGAGCTCTAAAAAAAGCAGTAAAAAAATTAAAACAACAACAAACAGCATGCAAAAAAGAGGCCAACTGCCTTTGTTGCACACATTAATATACATGTAGTGATATTGTGTTCGTCATTATTCACATCCATACCCCAGCACTACCAGCTTTATTTGTATGTTCTGATGATTCATTTAAGTTGTCAATATTGTATTCTATTGGCAATACTTTTTTTTAAAGTCCTCAAACAATTAGTTTAATCTTAGTCCCCTCTGTATATTCTAGCAAACACATACTCACAGCAATCTGGTAAAGATCCTTTACGCCATGTAAGTCAATGAGTATATCATAATTCCAAGGACCAATATCTTTATAGACACCTACAGAACACACAGATATACAAATTTAACGATTGAGGCATAAGTTATATAAAGGTTTATAAAATAGAATTTACATATGAGCTGTTCTCTGTGAAAACAGGTGTTAATGCATGTGCTTACAGTGCAGTCCGCATAGGCTAATCAGGGACAACAATTTCCGCTTTTATGATATTTTTGTTTAAAGAAAGTCTCTTCTTAGCAAAAATCCATTTTAGGCGGAAAGTGTCGTTTCTAATTGATAGCCTGTGTGGATTGCACAGGGTTATATGGGATGAGAATTTACGCATAAGCATTTAACCCCCTTTTCACAGAGCACGGCCCATATTTAATTTTGCTTTCTTTTCGTTCTATTTGTCAAACTGTTAAGGATGTACAATATTCACATACACAAGAATGAACACAATTTAATGCTTAATTTTGTTTAATCTTTGCAAGGACACTCATTTAACAGCATCTACCAGTAGTTTCACTGATCATATTCACACAAAATTACAAAACTACCTACCAAATCCAGTACATCCAAGAACAAGCCTCATGTCTTTTTCCTTGTACTGATTTAGAAGGTCATACAGCTGGGTCAATGTAGTGGGTTTGAACCACTGGGCACTGTCCAGTACCAGGTGAAGGGGCCGCTCAGGTTTAGGTGTGGCAGGATTGCTACATTTGCCTGGACATGGCTTGCCAGTCTTTCTGCAGGTCTTGGTTTCCAGGTCCTGCAAGGCAAAGGTTATGTGTAAGTTGTTTGTCAAATGTCAGTTCCATGTAACATGTTTAAGGTGACAAAGTTAATAATAAGTTTAGAGTCTTATGTTGCATATAAGTTCAAGGTCACATGGAAGTTCAAGTAAAAATTTAATTCAATTGTGTAAGTTTTGAGATCAAAAATAGTTTCAAACCCAAATGAGATCCAAGGTGACATATTGCTTATAATTTAAACAAAACCCACTCTAATAAGTGTTTTAAATGCATAACACTTTATAAATAGATGATGTCCTAAATTACATTATAAGATACTAATATATTACTTGTTCATAGCAAACTTCGGTAAATGTAAGTACGAATATAAATCAGAATGGTTTATTGGCCTATAAAAAAACATTAATTTCATACATGATTTAATTCAATATTTAAAAAAAAATGTATTTTTCTAAATGCTGTGCTCTGGTTCAGGAGTTATATTTGTCATAAATATTAAGAATTAATTTCTGGCTAAGTGTTGGTTATTGTGGTAATATACATCAGTATGAGTTCCAGTGTTTATTAATTAAACCAAGAGGGGTGTAGCTCTAATGGTTTGATAACAGGAATCAGAAGGACAAATCATGGGTTATTAACCCAATAACCAACAATGAGCCATACATTATTTTGAATCTACCACAAACTTATTTTGTTCATTTATCAATCCATGTATTTTAATATATTATATACTCTTATAGTTTTCCACAAAAAAACACATTATACATGCATTCCTATGACATCAACCCACCAAAACAATGGCCTAACATATTTTGATTAGCTGTGCTGCATACTGCAGTAATGATTTACTGTTTGCTAGATGGAAAATTTAAGCACATGCATTTTACTCAATAATATCAGAACATTTCTTGAACAACTTTCCCAACATAAATTTCCGTCTACTTTGTAAAAATTATATATACACAAAATATATAAGGCAAAGTAACTTACTTCAATGTCAGTTGGTGAGCATTTTGAATCAGCAAAAGACTTCATAGCATCCAATATGGACCTGTAACCTAGTTACAGAGAGAAAGGGTATGGTAACCTATTTACAGAGAGAAAGGGTATGGTAAAGGGTATGGTAACCTTGAGATACATGTACCAGTTAACAAACATGACATCTTTAAACAATAATTTATTTAAGCATGGTTCAACACAGTCGGAAACAATGGTGCCACAGGACGGTGATTCACTTCTTACCCTTTCATAGTATAATGTACATGTTCCGTCAGTCCCCTGATAGTATTACTGAAGACATATTTGATGGTGAGTACTTGTATAAGTTACATGTACATAGACAGTTAAAATTTAGATTACAATAGGAAACGCAGCCATGACACAAAATTATATTTTCATCACTTTCACAATATATTTAATTGTAATGACAGTCCAGTACAAAGCAGTATCAGCATATAATTTCCCTACACACCATCTTTGATGCACAATCTTCATCAACACTATAGTAAATGAGTGGAAACAAGTAACAGTGATCCGATTACTTGCCCAAAAAAGAAAGGATAGACATAGTTATTGTCTGTACACCCAATACCAATAAATTTTAGATTGGGCAACTCAATTTCAAAGTTAGAAGTCTGAATGGGTAACTAGCTTCTTTTTTTAGCTTGAAAATATTTCATTCAATAAATCATTGAACAAAAATTGGCTGAAATGTATCAATTATACTATACATTTATATAGGCCAACGCAATCATTTAATTCAGGCTCACAACAGGTCATAATGCATTGTAAAATGGTTCCTGTCAATTAAAGGTTGTTGTTCTTTGATCTATCTATATATATATATTTTTTTAATATAAGATACTCGTGACTTGTATGTTGTTCTTTTCTCTTACCGTAATTCTTTGACTGGCAATTTAATTAATGAAGGTTCTTCCCCAGCCGGGCAACCACCTAAATATTTAGTTTCGATGACTGCAATACCAATATAAGTATGCATGTATGCTATCTAAACACAAAATTTCAGCACTTTACTGCAAAACAAGTCGAGATATTTAGTAAAAACATTTTTTCTATTTATAGTAACAGTAACCTTGATCTGATAATTGGCCCCAAACACAATAGCATGCTGCTATTAATTAATTCCCTCAAACTTAAATTTAAACAATTCATCCAAATGTAAGTTTTTGAAAGCTGTTTGTACATGTTAGCTACCTACACACATACATTTATCGAAAATATCTCTATCATAACTGATGTTATGTAAAAGAAACTATATATTTTTAGAACAGGGACCTTAGCCTATCCGGTCTTAAATGCAGGGTTTACATGCAGACTTACTATATCATCAGTTTCAGAAAGGTTGATCAATGCAAACTTAAGTTATTCATTAGCAAAAACACATTAAGCAAACATTTATACAAACAAAAAGGGGATTATTCCGCTAAATTGAAGGTCTGATTTATAGGCCTTCTTCAGTGGCCTCACATGATGATCCCAAAGACAATCTGTGAAGTTTCTATGGAAAGTCTGTACTAGTAACATAGAAATGTACTTGTTGCATGCAAACCTTAACAACTTTGTGTAAGTACAATAGCAGCATAGTCCAGCTAATAGCTGATCACATCTTCAGGTCTTGCTAAATGAATCTTTATAACGACCCTCAACACAAAGTTTAATAACAACAAGAGATTGCCAAGCAATATGGTCCCCTACCAGTGAAACTCCACCATTGTCAGTAAAAAAAATTATAATTATTTGTTGCCATAGCAACCAGAATTTTTGACGTAGGAACAAAATGAAATGACGTGCATAATATCCATATTGCCATCTATCCATGTTTCAAGTTTCATGAAAAAATATGAAGAACTTTAAAAGTTATCTCAGGATCCACCATTTTCAGCAATATTTCTAGTTTATTTGTTGCCATAGCAACCAGAATTCTTGAATTCTTGACATAGGAACAAAATGAAATGACGTGCATAATCTCCATATTGCCATCTGTTCATGTTTGAAGTTTCATGAAAAAATATTAAGAACTTAAAAAGTTATCGCAGGATCCAGAAAAGTGTGACGGACTGACTGACAGACAGACTGACAGACAGACGGAGTGTAAACCATAAGTCCTGTCCGGTAAGGGACAATAAATGTGGTAGATACAGATATATGGAGAAATATCCTGAAATTTAAAAGACCAAATAGGAGCATTATTATGCTAAATTGCAGGTCAGTGTTGTAGATTTTTGTCAATGACCTGGCACAAAGACCCTGAATACATGTGGTAAGTTTCGAATGAAGTGTAAACAGTGATATGGATTTGTTGCATATTTGTTCTTCTAACATCTACCCTACCTGTACACCTGCACAGAATTCCATCATAAGCGTCCTCAATCTCCTGTTTGCTGGGCTCTGTGTCATTCAGCAGCAGCCTGAGGTAAAAGGCAGGACATGTCTTTATATATTGCGATCCTACTACAAATCTGAAAGATGTAAGGTCAGTGAAGGATCATGAGAAAATGGTCAGGACTATAAAGTTTAACTGATGAATATGATGAATATGATGATGATGAATATGATAATGATGATGAATATTATGATGATGATGAATATGATGATGATGAGGAGGAGGAGAATGAGGAGGAGGAGAAGGATTATTATGATAATAATTATAATTATATTAACAACAAGGGACAAAATTGTCACAAAACCAGGTTTTCATTGTGAAAAAAAAATCTGATAAAGGGAGAAAACTCAAACTGAACTTTTGAAATGAACAAACAAAATTAACCCCCTTTGTAAGTTTGTTTTTAAAAAAAATCTATTTTTAGTCGTGGCGACCTTGACATTGGAGATATTAACGTGATTCTTTCGTGCGACACACCGTCCCACGATGGTGAACAAATGTGCCAAATGATTTTAAAATCTCACAATGAATGACATAGTTATGGCCAGGACAAGCTCATTTATGGCCATTTTTGACCTTTGAACTCAAAATGTGACCTTGACCTTGGAGATATCGAGGTAATTATTTTGCGCGACACACCGTCCAATGATGGTGAACAAATGTGCCAAATGATTTTAAAATCTGACAATGAACGACATAGTTATGGCCCGGACAAGCTTGTTCCGCCCGCCTGCCAGCCCGCCAGCCAGCCAGCCAGCCCGCCCGCATTCGCAAATCTAATAACCAGTTTTTTCCTTCGG
Organism: Dreissena polymorpha; assembly: GCF_020536995.1. Taxonomy (NCBI): domain Eukaryota; kingdom Metazoa; phylum Mollusca; class Bivalvia; order Myida; family Dreissenidae; genus Dreissena; species Dreissena polymorpha. Next base: position 104,125,198 of record NC_068355.1, on the reverse strand, counting down.
AAAACCTGGTTAATAATGATCAATTAATTGCTACCATGTTTATGGTTAATGTTTCTTAATCATTCAATGCATCAATTAAAATTGTCACTATCTTGCCTGAAATACACCCCTCATGCCATTTTTGTAAGAGCCTATTAAAATTATAAGAAATTAATTCAAGCTTCATATAAAGTTTCATCTTGAAATCTCATATTATACAATCATACATTTGGGTCATGCTCTGCGAAAAGAGGGTTTAATCGGGGAAGACACTTTCTGCTTTTATTATTATTTCGTTTAAAGAAAGTCTCTTCTTAGCAGAAATCAAGTTTAGGCAGAAAGTGTAGTGACTGATTAGCCTGTGCCAACTGCAGAGGCCAATCTGGGACGACACTTTGCGCACATGCATTAAAGCCCCTTTTTACAGAGCATGACTCATTTTGTTTGTGACAGAGAAACAGACAAATGGGCAGACTGACTGATATCGACAATTCTAAATCCCTCCACGTGTGGCAGGGAAAGAAAACAAGTAAAGGCAAATAACTCTAATACTATGGAAACAATAAATATAGCCCTTGCTTACTTCACATCCACTCAGTGAGGTACACATACTTATTAAGTTGAAACCTCTTCCAGTTTTCCAGATACGCTGTGGACAAAATTTATGTAGAACAAGAGCACCGAATAACAGGTGCCACGCTCGGCTACAGGTGCAGTTTTGAATAAATGAAAGCTTGTCAGATTTTTTTTTTTTTAATGGTCACAGTGACCTTGACCTTTGACCAAGTGACCCCAAAATGGGTGTGGCGTGTAGAACTCATCAAGGTGCATCTACATATGAAGTTTCAAAGTTGTAGGTGGAAGCACTTTGATTTTAGAGCCAATGTTAAGGTTTTAGCACGAAGCGGACGGCAGGCGGCGGACGACAATCTGGCTATGACAATACCTCGGGTTTTCTGTGAAAACGCCAAGCTAAAAATAAACACAGAGCAATAACTCCACAGATATAGGAGCAAAACTAACAGTTCTTGTCAACTACACTTCCTTCTTTGAAATCAACCTACATTTCAAGTTAACACCTCTTTAAATTTTTGAGACATTGAAATTAAAGTGTTAAAATAAATAAAAAGCATATTTTCATGTTTTTATAAAATGGCTTGTTTAGTTTTGTCTATGTTTTACATAAGATAAATTAAATTGTTAGTGGTTAACTTCATATGAAGAGGAACAATGCCTGCTAGTTAGAATCCTGACATTGAACATTTTATGACAGACAGACGGAGGGACGGACGGACGGACGGACGGGCGGGCGGGCGGGCAGGCAGACAGACAGACAGACAGCCAAATAGATTATAGACAGACAGACAGACAGACTGCCAAATAGATTATAAACAAACAGACTTAAAGGCTTTAAATGGGGATTGATTTAAGTAATTTTATTGTTGATGAAAAAATTGCCAATCCACAATTTGAACAAGAGTTCCGCGGTCGGAGATGACCGCATTGAAGCCGGATTTTTTATTTAAATGACAGGAAAGTACCTTTCGTGTTTTTGTCAATGCAATACTTAAATTACTGAAATATTGTTCAAAGGTCAAAATGAAATGTAAGTACTTTTCAAGGCATGAGCAAACCTTGTGTTATGTTTTGAATGCATGCATATACATGAACAACAATAACATTTAAGGTCACAAATATGAACTTGAATTGACAATTGACAATTAGGAAAGTTTGATCTCAATTTTTTTATTAGCAAATTAGTAACATATTGTTTGAAGTTTCCATCAATTTCATTATCAAATGTAAGAAAATAAACTTAGATGAAATAATACTATTTATTGTTTTGCTTTCACATACCTACACAGAAATCCAGACAGCCTTATGATCACTCCAAAAGTCTAAGTGTGCTTGCAAACCTTTACGTCAAGTTTGAGATTCTAGGTCCAAGCATACCAAAGTTACAACAATTTTAACATTTTAACATTTAAGTTCACAGTGACCTTGACCTTCAAATGAATGACATTGAAATGAATGACCTTGAAATGACCAGTGGTCATCTAAGTGTGCTTGCAAACCTTTACGTCAAGTTTGAGATTCTAGGTCCAAGCATACCAAAGTTATAACAATTTTAACATTTTAACATTGAAGGTCACAGTGACCTTGACCTTCAAATGAATGACATTGAAATGAGCAGTGGTGATCTTCTAGTACTGGCCAACCTTTATGTCAAGTTTGAAGACTCTAGGTACAAGCATACCAAAGTTATAACATGGAATAAGAACTTTAACATTTTTACCTACCAAAGTTATAAGAACTTTAACATTTTTACATTCAAGGTCACAGTGACCTTGACCTTAGAATGAATGACCTTGAAATGACCAGTGGTCATCTAAGTGTGCTTGCAAACCTTCATGTCAAGTTTGAAGACTCTATGTCCAAGCATACCAAAGTTATAACAATTTTAACATTTTAACATTTAAGGTCACAGTGACCTTGACCTTCAAATGAATGACATTGAAATGACCAGTGGTCATCTTCTAGTACTGGCCAATCTTTATTTCAAGTTTGAAGACTCTAGGTACAAGCATACCAAAGTTATAACATGAAATAAGAACTTTAACATTTTTACATTCAAGGTCACAGTGACCTTGACCTTCAAATGAATGACCTTGAAATGTCCAGTGGTTACTTACTAGTTCTGGCCAACCTTCATGTCAAGTTTCAAGACTCTAGGTCCAAGCATACCAAAGTTATAACAACTTTAACATTTTTACATTCAAGGTCACAGTGACCTTGACCTTCAAATGAATGACCTTGAAATGTCCAGTGGTTACTTACTAGTTCTGGCCAACCTTCATGTCAAGTTTCAAGACTCTAGGTCCAAGCATACCAAAGTTATAACAACTTTAACATTTTTATATTGAAGGTCACAGTGACCTTCACCTTCAAATGAATGACCTTGAAATGACCAGTGGTCATCTGTTAATCCTGGCCAACCTTCATGTCAAGTTTGAAGACTCTAGGTCCAAGCATACCAAAGTTATACCATGAAATAAGAACTTTAACATTTTTACATTCAAGGTCACAGTGACCTTGACCTTCAAATGAATGACCTTGAAATGACCAGTGGTTACTAACTAGTTATGGCCAACCTTCATGTCAAGTTTCAAGACTCTAGGTCCAAGCATACCAAAGTTATAACAACTTTAACATTTTTTATATTGAAGGTCACAGTGACCTTGACCTTCAAATGAATGACCTTGAAATGACCAGTGGTCATCTGTTAATCCTGGCCAACCTTCATGTCAAGTTTGAAGACTCTAGGTCCAAGCATACCAAAGTTATACCATGAAATAAGAACTTTAACATTTTCGAGCACGCCGCCACCCCGCCCCGCCCGCCCGCCCACCCGCCCGCCCCCCCGCCCGCCCAACATCAATCTATAAGCCGAGATTTTTTTCGAAAAAAATCCGGCTAATAAAAAGGAACAATGCAGGCAATTTAAACACTGTTAAAAAAAGCCTTCAATTGTGTTCATATAAAGATAAGACTTGAATTTTAGGTGTGGGCCCAATGGCCATTCAAACAATACCTACTCCTGTTCACCTAGAATGTATATGTTGTTAAGTTCCATAGTTTATTAACATCAACTTGTAAATTTGAAATATTTAACGTGTGTAAATATGTAAAGGAAGCATTAATTGTACGAAATGCTATTTTAAATACCACTACTTGATTAATAGTTTGACTTCCTTGAAAGAAGTGTATGTATCATTTTGAAGTCACTAATATTTGTAATAATTTGTCCTTACTGCCTTTTAAATTATTATGTTTCTCCTTGTCAAAAATGTTATTGTTCGCTGTTCTTATCTTGTTTAGAAATGTCATTTCAATGAATTTAGTTCTGAAATTTAATTTTAACTTAACTAACATATATACATACTTATATTGTTTTGGTTACCTACTATAGTATACTGATACGTGACATTATTTATAATGATATGCATTAAACGATGTAAATATGTATAAGTCTTAATAAATTGTTCTGTTCATAATATTCAGCATTTGGGTAGAGTAATACACAATATCACCTATGATACTTACGCATACATATTCATGATCTGGGCGGGGCTACAGAAGCCACACTGGCTGCCATTGTACTTGTCAAGGCGGTCTTGTATGGGGTGAAGGCCGTCCCTCTGACTGCCCAGCCCCTCCACGGTGGTGATACTCCAGCCATCACACATGAAAACGGGGCACATGCACTGCCAAAGACACACACAACCACACTGGTACACATCATGCATATAGCTAGTATCATTTTTTTTAAGATTATCATTGTTGAGTTTATCTGGGTTGTCTTACTTTTTATCAAGGCTCTCACTGCCTGGTGCAATTTTTGCCAAATTGGACAATTTGATAAAAGTAATGATTCAATTTGCTGAGTCCAATAGATCGAGGCTTATAGTAGTGGCAACATTTTCATGTTGTGTTTCCAAAACCTTTTTCGATTCAATCCTTCATGTGTGAGTTTGTGTGTGTGTGTCATACCAAAAGTATGGCTTACATTGTTAATTGAGTATATATCATGGTTTAACTCATTAGAAGTTTAACTGATTTCATTGCTTCTTGATAACAACTTTACAAATTAAACAAGAGGGCCAAGATTGCCCTAGTTCGCTCACCTGAGAGGAGTCGGTTCATTCAATCTTTACCAAATGTCAAACTTGACCTAGATATTGTCCAGACAAACATCCTGGTCAAGTTTCATCATTATTTCATCTGTGAATCATGATAAATATACCTATGAAGTTTCATGATCCTAGGCGTAAGCATTCTTAGTTATCATCCAGAAACCATTTTTCTAAGTTGAGTCACCGTGACCTTGACAGCCATTGTGTGAATACGTTATTTGGCACTGTGACCTTGACCTTTGACCTAGTGACCTGATTATCAATAGGGGTCATCTGCGAGTCATGATCAATATACCTATGAAGTTTCATGAACCTAGGCATAAGCGTTCTTGAGTTATCATCCAGAAACCATTTTACTATTTCAGGTCACTGTGACCTTGACCTTTGACCTAGTGACCTGAAAATCAATAGGGGTCATCTGCGAGTCATGATCATTGTACCTATGAAGTTTCATGATCATAGGCATAAGCGTTCTTGAGTTATCATCCAGAAACCATTTTACTATTTCAGGTCACCCCAACCTTGACCTTTCACCTAGTGACCTGAAAATCAATAGGGGTCATCTTCGGGTCATGATCAATATACCTATGAAGTTTCATGATCCTAGGCATAAGCGCTCTTGAGTTATCATCTGGAAACCATGTTACTATTTCGGGTCACCGTGACCTTGACCTTTGACCTAGTGACCTGAAAATCAATAGGGGTTATCTACGAGTCATGATCAATGTACCTATGAAGTTTCATGATCCTAGGCATAAGCGTTCTTGAGTAATCATCTGGAAACAATTTTACTGTTTTGGGTCATCGTGACCTTGACCTTTGACCTAATGACCTGAAAATCAATAGGGGTCATCTACGAGGTATGATCAATGTACCTATGAAGTTTCATGATCCTAGGCCTAAGCGTTCTTGAGTTATCATCCGGAAACCATTTTACTATTTCCGGTCATCGTGACCTTGACCTTTGACCCAGTGACCTGAAAATAAATAGGGGTTATCTGCGAGTCATGATCAATGTACCTATGAAGTTTCATGATCCTAGGCATAAGCGTTCTTGAGTTATCATCCAGAAACCATTTTACTATTTCAGGTCACCCCGACCTTGACCTTTCACCTAGTGACCTGAAAATCAATAGGGGTCATCTTCGGGTCATGATCAATGTACCTATGAAGTTTCATGATCCTAGGCATAAGCGCTCTTGAGTTATCATCTGGAAACCATGTTACTATTTCGGGTCACCGTGACCTTGACCTTTGACCTAGTGACCTGAAAATCAATAGGGGTTATCTACGAGTAATGATCAATCTACCTATGAAGTTTCATGATCCTAGGCATAAGCGTTCTTGAGTAATCATCCGGAAACAATTTTACTGTTTTGGGTCATTGTGACCTTGACCTTTGACCTAATGACCTGAAAATCAATAGGGGTCATCTACAAGTTATGATCAATGTACCTATGAAGTTTCATGATCCTAGGCCTAAGCGTTCTTGAGTAATCATCCGGAAACCATTTTACTATTTCCGGTCATCGTGACCTTGACCTTTGACCCAGTGACCTGAAAATCAATAGGGGTTATCTGCGAGTCATGATCAATGTACCTATGAAATTTCATGATCCTAGGCATAAGCATTCTTGAGTTATCATCCGGAAACCATTTTACTGCTTTGGGTCACCGTGACCTTGACCTTTGACCTAGTGACCTAAAAATCAATAGGGGTCATCTGCGAGTCATGATCAATGTATCTATGAAGTTTCATGATCCTAGGCATAAGTGTTCTTGAGTTATCATCCGGAAACCATTTTACTATTTCGGGTCATCGTGACCTTGACCTTTGACCTAGTGACCTTAAAATCAATAGGAGTCATCTGCGAGTCATGATCAATGTACCTATGAAGTTTCATGATCCTTGGCATAAGCGCTCTTGAGTTATCATCCGGAAACCATCTGGTGGACGGATGGACCTACATGAGCAAAACAATATACCTCCTCTTCTTGGAAAGGGGTGGGGTGGCATAATGAGAAAATTGCCCCCCTCCCAGCAGCCATTTTATTCAACTGACCGGAACCATTTTTGAAATCAACTCTCGTATCAAAGAAACAAATGTTCTGAGCAAATTTCATGAAAATTGGGCCAAAAATGTGACTTCTACTGTGTTCACATGTTTTCACTATATACATATAAGGATAAATGCCCCGCCCACTGGCAGCCATGTTTTTTTACCAATCCTGACTATTTTCAAACTCGTCCGAGATATCAATAAAACCAATGTTTCGACCAACTTTCATGATGATTGGGCAAAAATTGTGATTTCTAGAGTGTTTACAAGGTTTCTCTAAAGCCAAATAGGGAAATCTGCCACTATATACATATAGAGAAAAATGCGCCGCCCACTAGCGGCCATGTTTTTTCACCGATCTCGACCATTTTCGAACTTGTCCGAGACATCAATTGAACCAATGTTTTGACCAATTTTCATGATGATTGGGCAAAAATTGTGACTTATAGAGTGTTTACAAGGTTTCTCTATAGCCAAATAAGGAAAACTGCCCCGCCCACTGGCGGCCATGTTTTTCAACGGATGGGAACCACTTTGAACTCAACCAAGATATCATTAAGACACACATTTTGACAAAGTTACATGAAGATTGGGCATGAAATGTGACTTCTACAGTGTTTACAAGGTTTTTCTTTTTTTTGACCTAGCGACCTAGTTTTTGACCCGGCACAACCCAGTTTCACACTCGGCCGAGATTTTATTGGGACAAAGCTTCTGACCAAGTTTCATGAAGATGGGACAAGAAATGTGGCCTCTAGAGTGTTTACGAGCAAATGTTAACGGACGGACGGACATACGACGGACAAAGACTGGTCACAAAAGCTAACCTGAGCAATCAGGTGAGCTAAAAATATATCAAACAGTTCAATCAGCTTTTATTACTGACCACTGATATTAACATCTGGCATACAGGAAAGTGAGGTCAGTAAGCTGAGTGGTAAATAGTTACACACTGCAATGATCAATATCTGGGGTCTAACAAATTCTAGAGCAGAACTAAAAATAGATTGGGAAATATGACTCAGCAGGTTAAACAATGGAAATAGATACTGCAAAATTGTGTTCATGTTGTCTTCATTTAAGCTTTCTCTTAGTTGATAGGCTTACCATAAGTAATAATGACTAAAACAGTTGTTAATTATGTAAATTCTGTGTTATGAAAAATTCAATAAAACAGTTAATGGTACATAATACTGACAAAATTTCATGAAGATTGGGCAACTGAATTAAATCAACTAGAGTGTTAACAAGATTATACTATAGCCATATAAAGAAAAATGCCCCGCCCCATTAAAAGCCATGTTTTTCAAGCAAACATAATTATTTTCGAACTCATCCAAGATATCATTGAGACCAATCTTCTGACCAAATTTCATGAAGATTGGACGATAAATGTGGCCTCTAGAGTGTTAACAAGGTTTTACTAAAGCCATATATAGCCATATAAGGAAAAATTCCCCGCCCCTGGTGGCCATGTTTTTAAAGCAACAAAAACCATTTTAGAACTTATCCAAGATATCATTGGGACAAATCTTCAGACCAAGTTTCATGATGATCGGAAAATAAATGTGACCTCTAGAGTGTTAACAAGGTCATACATTTCAATATAATTTAAAATATAACTTAAGAAGAACATGTATTAAAAGCGAAATAAGCAAGATATTTAATTCTGAAATCCAAAATGTCTGTACAGTAGAATTCACAAGAATGAATGTCATGCATGAACAATGTGAATCTTAATTTAGTTTAATGGTTGTTTTTAAATTCCTGCAGCGATGTCTATTCATTCGGCACACGAACACTAACTCCGATCCTAATAAAAAGACGAATTCTTCGGTTATTGTAGGAAAATATGTACAAAATATCTTCGTCACCATCAGCTCGGGGCGCTAATTTGTCTTTGCTGCATTTTATGAAATTGGTCTTCAATATCTTGCCTATTTTGTGTTATTGTAACATGTATTTATCAATATATTTCAATTTAACACATATAATCAAAGCGCTGAAGGCACTGAAGATGTTCGCTATTGCAAAATTTAACACACAATTCATTTTTCAAAATCAATCGCAAGTTTGAAATGAACACACGCCATTCAACTTTATAAAGTGTGTGTCATAGCACACGGGTCGAGTTTTGTGTGCACTTTTTATCATCCTTATTATTTCACAGAAATAACTTAGACATAATAAAAACAACTTGCTTTTTGGACGTTCTGAAAGCATAGAAAGTATGATGAAAATGGTAATGAGAACTTAATATACGAAATTTGCAGTCACCATCATATTAAAGGAATATTTTTTCTAATATCAAATAACTATCGCGCCAAGAATATAAATTCATAATGAAAGTTCCGTGCACTAAACCTTTGATTTTTGACACCATATACAAATTCAAAATATACAATAATCTTCGTATCTTGTATATGGAGGAATAAAAGTATTATAAACATTGCTGTTTATGCTTTACTTGTTACCTGAGCAGTTCACACGGTGTCAACAACGCTGACATAAACATAGGTATAGATCACTAATGCGCTTTTAGCCGTAGCTGTTTTACTCAGTTTTCATCTTAGTGACTTTTACATAACGCCAACAGACACGCATGAATATTTTCGAATATTTAATAAGCTGATTCGAGATACAACCTCTGAATTTTTGCTTCATCACTGCGTATGTGCTCAATTCAAAGGATGTAGCACTGTTCAGTGTAAGGAATTCCGAACTACTCTCTGTATGCTCAGACGACACAAATTGTGGCCCTGTTACAATTACGCGTTATAATCCATCTCGCAGAATTTCACTTTCGCCTCCAAGATGAGAAAACAATCATTGGCGAAATAGTATAGTGTCACGATAAGAGAAAATCGTTTAATTGTCATACCACAATGTTTGCCGTACTTGGTCAGCACGTCTGGAAATCATTCCTTAATGTGTGGATAGGCTGCCATTATTAACAAGTTAGCTATTTTGAATTCAATTTTGTATCAAAAAGCATTGTTCTTAAATGTGGCATTTTCAATTCGCAATGAGATTTGTAATGACCCTCGTCATGCGAAAATGGGTCTTATTCCATATGCAACCATCATATAAATAGCCCACTCAGCTATCTCTCCTTCTGGTAAGGAGAAACATAACATATTGAGTGATTTTATAGCGAACAGCATCGCCTATGGCCTGACTGCGCAAAAGCACATGTTGGGTTTAACAAACGCCTGCCGAAACGCATAAGATCCATTTTCGGATGACAGCGCTATTGATGTGTGATTTAAATGTGTCGAAAGAAAACTTCGTTTCAATCAAATATCAACATACGATATATTTCGATAGTGAAGAAAGATACTCATAACAAGGCATATGAGGACACATATGCAGTGCTCTCCCGTTGTTTATTTTCTATCTACTCGCACTAATGTGTGATTAGATAATGCTAACACACATTTCTTGCGGTGAATATGCAACTTACAAGTGAAAAACACAACACAATAGTTTAACTTTTGTTTAATTGTATTTATTTATTTAGAAAAGTAAATTGCAAACTTTATTTCAAAGTCAGCGTATACGCCGACTACATTTTTAAAAGATATTTATTGTAATAAATATATTTAATATAATATATTTAGTTGTTTTCGGTTTAAGCGATTATAAAGCATTTTCGAGGTTGCCTATAGTATGCCTGTAGAAAGTGATGAACTCATATCCAACTGTCTATGTATTGAGAACTGTGAATATAAACAAGCTAAACCTTCTACTAACCTTCTACTATTGCGTTGCTAGCACCCGTAAATACAAAAGATCGCCGCTATCTGTTGAGAACCAAAGAACGTTTTCCGGATTATTATTATAAATTGTTTGTTATATTCGGGTTTAGCGATTATGAAACATTTTTTTGTTTTTGTCTATTGTATCGCTGAAGTTATTGTTGAACTTATGTTCAACGTTTTACAAATTGAGAATATAAATAAGCGTTAACTTTTCCCTGAATCTATTAATAGCCTCAATTTACGACCTGTACTTCGTCATTGAGATGTATGTGAGAGCGTAACCTATTGCGTTGTTATCGCCCGTGGACTTTTCTTCGTTTATCGACAGGTGCATCTATTAATAGCCTCATATCATGAATGGACTGAGCAAAAATACTACCTCATGAAGATGCTGCAGAAAGTAAACTATTTTATTCATTCATAAACAATCTCCTCCACGACACGTACAATACGATCATTGTTTATTGATTCTTTTCTATAAAAGCACCGTTCGAAACTATTGCATTTAACACGATATTAATATCATGTTTCCATTTGTGAATGAATATAATTGGAGAACTCAAATCTCTTGCATAAATTATACAACTCTTTCTCGCGCGGATATGCGTAGTAAGCGGGTATTGGGCTCCTAGTAGCTAAGGCGTATCGACCTGAATTTTAGACTAACCACCTTAGACGGTCGCTAAGCGACCATCTAAAAATCGTATAGTATCGCTTTAATTGTTTGACAAAAGAATGCCATATTGTACAGAATCATCAAACAATAAAAATAATATTCAAAAGTTTGCTATCTTCCAGAATGTAAATCTATCATTTATAATTAATTCCACTTAATCTTCTTGGGCTTAAAACAAATATTTTAAAAAGGGAGACAACTCTGTCATTGCAACATAATTTTTCATTTGCAGTTACTTCCCTTGACATGATAATCTATATAGTGTTCAAAAGCTGTTATTACTATATAAATATAAGGAAAATGACCCCCCCCCCCCCCAGCGGCCATGCTTTTTCACCGATCCGAACCATTTTGGAACTCAACTGTCATATCCAAAAAACACATGTTCTGACCAAATTTCATGAATATTGGACCAAAAATGTGACTTCTAGAGTGTTCCCATGTTTTCACTATATACATATAGAGAACTGCCCCGCCCCCTGGCGGCCATGTTTTTTCACCAATCTGGACCATTTTCGAACTCCTCCAAGAAATCAATAAAAACTAATGTTTTGACCAACTTTCATGATGATTGGGCAAAAATTGTGACTTCTAGAGTGTTTACAAGGTTTCTCTATAGCCAAATGAGGAAAACTGCCCCGTCCACTGGCAGCCATGTTTTTCAACACACAGGAACCACTTTTGAACTCAATCAAGATATCATTAAGACAAACATTTTGACAAAGTTACATGAAGATTTAACATAAAATGTGACTTCTACAGTGTTTACAAGGTTTTTCTTTTTTTTGACCTAGTGACCTAGTTTTTGACCAGGCACAACCCAGTTTCGAACTCGGCCGAGATTTTATTGGGGCAAAGCTTTTGAACAAGTTTCATGAAGATGGGACAAGAAATGTGGCCTCTAGAGTGTTTACGAGCAAATGTTTACGGAGGGACGGACGGACATACGACGGACAAAGACCGGTCAGAAAAGCTCACCTGAGCAATCAGGTGAGCTAAAAAAAGTGGTGGCAAAACCCATTTTTTTTTTGTAAGAGCGCTGCGTGTCACAACAAACAAATTCTTAATTCAAAGTATAACGAGTACCCAGTAATCAGCTATTTACTTTAACCATGACTTCAGAGAAGGTTAAATACTTGAGGGCATATTAACCCCAATTCTTTTTGTCAAAGAGTTTTGTGCCTTAACCATTAGCTTTAAAGGGTCGTCACTCATGGTGATATCTAAAGAACATTTTTGTTGAGATTCAATTAAAAGCAGGCTTTAAAAAAAAAATCATTAAATTATATCAATTGTGAAGTATATAAATGTGGATGTTATTATCAGGAAATACAACGCGCTCCGTTATAACGCTGAATCCAATATAACGCGGAGGGTGCTTGGATCCCATTTTTTTTCCAACCTTCCATTTGATTTCTGTTTCAAATCCGTATTATGCAACTTCATGTATTTTCAGACAATTCAAAGATGGTGGCAATCACATGTTGATTGCTTTATTCAACCGTCCGTTGAACCGATTATAATCGCCTCGAGGTTAAACAACACCGACAGCTTATTGGTGTTAATCTGTGGTGTAATGTCAATAAAGGTGTGAAAAACTCGCGTGTCAGTGTTTATTACATGTATTCCTCATCAGAGCGGTTCAGTGCGATAATTTCCATAAGTTAAGTGCAAGCGGGATAGTTATACCATTAAAGTAATTCAAAACGATTGAAACATTCTTACTTTGATATGGTTGCAGTTTGACTATATTAAATGAGCGGCTGTGAAATATTCTGCCTACTGTAAAACAACTTTTTCTGTCATTTCATTATCATTCTAGTATTATGTCATTTAATCTTTCAGTTCGTTTATAAGAAATTAATAATGCAGACGATTTATTTACATGCGAACGCAGTGTACCGGTAATTGCTCACAGAGTTTCACTTTCATTCTTGCGGTATCAGAAAGTCCCCGGGAAACACGTTTTTTGCATGCGTATGACGCAATAAAACATTTTTTTGTACATGAGTCGTATTGCATTCAATCTAAATTTAAAGTCGCTCGTCCAATGAAAGCACTGCCCCATAATGCACTGTACTCTTTAACACTTCTGAAAATGGCATATATGCGTACAGTTGTGTTTACGAATTTCTTAAACATATTTCGTCATTAATGTTCAAGATTATTATTTTTTAAGTGATGTTGTAATTTTATTGGATTATCGGATAAATGTGCACATGAGAAAAGCGGTATGTATACTGTTATCGATACGATTCGGTTTATATGCATGTATTTGCGTCAACACAGCATGGCAATATACATGACCTATATTATAGGCTATTCTATACCTGTTTTTTTTTATTGCGCCTGCAGTAAATGAGCTCAAAACCTATAACGCGGATCCGTTATAACACTGTTTCGCGGCTTGGACCCCATTGACCGCGCTATATTGGAGTTACAGTGTAGTTCTAAAAAAAATACATAAAGAAAACTGTTTTCTTATAGGTTTTGTACTCAAAATTACAAGATCAAATGTCAACATGCGGGGATAAATTTTCTTAAATAATACCTACAAGGACTAAATACATCAAACAAACTTTGTGTTTTATTACGAAGCCTATTTTTTACGATAGTCCTTTAAAGGCCTAGCTTTTAGAATGGCTAAACATATAACAAATGGGCCGCGCTCTGTGAAAAATGGTTTAATGCATGTGCGTAAAGCGTTGCCACAGATTAGCCTCTGAAGTCAGCACAGGCTAATCAGGGACAGCAGTTTCCGATTTTATGGTATTTTTTGTTTACAGAAAGTCTCCTCTTAGCAAAAATCAATTTACAGGCGAATCTGGGATGACACTTTATACAATTGCACAGAACAAGACACAAATAAGATCTCTTCTTAAGCTTAAACTATCATGGTTAATTATCAAGTAGATGAACATAAACTGTTTGCCCTTTCTTACTGTGCGAGGTTGTTTGACAAAATATTTTAATGGATTATAAACATGCAAATGCTTTTATGCAAAATAAATCAACTCAAAAGCTCAAACATACTGAGTTGATAGCTTTCCTTTCTATATCATTGGTAGACGGGTTGACCGATGCTGCCATAACAACGCAGACACCACAGCCTCCCTCCTTGCACATGTACTTTGTTCCCATGGAGATACGCTTGTCCCGTAGGAACTCATTCAGGGATGTGGCAGGATCAAGGGACTTGTCAACTGTGTATAAAACGTTAATATGTATATAGCACTTGTATTGTCAATGGTACATTACAGAGGCGCAATGGCTTGGTGAAAATGGATACTGCTTTCCAAGTAAGAGGTGCCCAGATTGATCCCCAATAAAGGAACATTCTGCTATTCTTTCCAAAGACTTCAAGTACTAATTCCTTCCAACAATATGGGCTTCATTTCCATAATAAGCCTATTGCTTTTTATACAACTAAGCTAATATAAATAGATATAATTTAATATAATGCAGTATAATCCTTGTGTAAAAAGAAGTAGTTCAACAAGGGCTGTTTGTAAAACATGCATGCCCCCCATATGGGCTCTCCGTTGTAATGACAGTCATTGTGTGAATATGTTTTTTGTCACTGTGACCTTAACCTTTGACCTAGTGACCTGAAAATCAATAGGGGTCAACTTTGAGTCATGATCAATCTACCTATCAAGTTTCATGATCCTAGGCATAAGCGTTCTTGAGTTATCATCAGGAAACCATTTTACTATTTCGGGTCACCGTCACCTTGACCTTTGACCTAGTGACCTGAAAATCAATAGGGGTCATCTGCGAGTCATGATCAATGTACCTATGAAGTTTCATGATCCTAGGCATAAGCCTTCTTGAGTTATCATCTGGAAACCATTTTACTATTTCCGGTCACCGTGACCTTGACCTTTGACCTAGTGACCTGAAAATCAATAGGGGTTATTTGCCAGCCATTATCAATTTACCTACGAAGTTTCATGATCCTAGACCTAAGCGTTCTTGAGTTATCATCCGGAAACCATTTTACTTTTTCGGGTCACTGTGACCTTGACCTTTGACCTAGTGACCTGAAAATCATTAGGGGTCATCTGCGAGTCATGATCAATCTACCTATCAAGTTTCATGATCCTAGGCCTAAGCGTTCTTGAGTTATCATCCGGAAACCAGTTTACTATTTCGGGTCACCGTGACCTTGACCTTTGACCTAGGGGTCATCTGCGAGTCATGATCAATGTACCTATGAAGTTTCATGATCCTAGGCCCAAGCGTTCTTGAGTTATCATCCGGAAACCACCTGGTGGACGGACCGACCGACCGACATGTGCAAAGCAATATACCCCCTCTTCTTCGAAGGGGGCATAATTAAACTCTTGGAGATCTGGTCATCAATTATGAATCTTTTTATTTTACAAGTCGAGTTGTAATGTATACTACATGTTGCAAATGAAATTCTTTGTAAACACCTACATAATAATAATTATTGACATGTGCTGATAAAAAATGCCAACAAAAAAGTGATTTAAACAAACAGATGGAAAGTGACTTAATTAAACAATATGAAACCACTTTTCAAACATAAAATAGTTTTCACCTCTGATTTAAATTTGTGTTAAAAATGAAGATTTACAAAATGCAACTTTGGTTCAAAACCTTGGCATTGATGATTTTGACTAAATAAGAGTGCCAACTTGTCAAATTATACCCTTGTTTAAGGGTCTGGCTTTCACTGAACATGTTTGAGAATCATATAGACGATTAAAACTATTGGAAAGAGAGAGCTGACCACATTACTTCAGCACATGTTGGATTATTCAAGGGACATAATTCAGAATTGAATTGTTATACTACGATTATGTGAAAAGTTAGCGGTGTAGAGGTAAAGCATAGGCTTTAACATTGAGAGATCTAGTGTTTGATTTCCGAACATACATTGCATGTAGAATGCAATGACAATAGAAAATATGAGAAGAAAGGGAAGAAAATCAAAATGTTGTACTACAATTGTCAAAATTTGAAACAAACATTTAAAGATTAATGATGATAAGGAAAAAAAGTGGGCTCTAGAGCACAAGCATTATCTTTAATTAACATAGTATTTGATTACAAATGAACCAGTTTTGATCTAGGTCAAGACATCCTTGGGAACAAATGTTCAGACAAAGTTTCTTGAAGATTGGGCCATAAATGTTAACTCAAGAGTGTTAATACACTTTTTCTTTAATTTAAGCCAGTAACCTAGGTTTTGCCCCACATAACCCAGTATGAATCTTTGCCAAGATATCAGTGGGATAAATAACCTCACCAAGTTTCATAAAGATTGGGGAACAAATGAGGCCTCAACAGTGTTTACAAGCTCCTTTTTTTAATTTGACTTCCATAGTGTTCACTTTTTTCTTTAATTGGACCTAGCGACCTAGTTTTAGAATGTATGGAAATAAATTTCCATATTGGCCCAGATATCATGGGGACAATATTCTGACCAATCTTTATAAAGACTGGGCAATAAACATGACCTCTAGTATTAACAAGCATTATCTTAAATTTGACCTAAAGACCTTGTTTTTAATCCCACATTACTTACTTTTTAACTAGGCAGAGAAATTAATTGGGGTAAATTTGCTGACAAAGTTCAATGCAGATTGTTCTATAAATTTGGCCTGTAGACTTTTCATACAAATTTTCTTAAGTTTGATGTGGTGACATAAGTAGCCCCAGTGATTTTTTTTGCTCAAATTTACAGCCGATTTTCGGCTGCTTCCCAATCGCAAAAATACACGTTTTTTCCCAAAAATCTGACCAAAATTTCCCAAAAAAAGCCCAACTTCCAAAAAAAAAAAAAAAATTTTTTTTTTTTTTTTTTTAGAAAGAAGTCTCATATAACTTAATAATGATTTCTTAAATCTAGGTCTCAATAATTTTTTTTTCAACATCTTACAAAATAAATAACTTGAATTGGGTCATTTTTGCCCATAAATCATTCCCAAACTTGCCACTTTTATTGATTAAAAAAAATCCCAATTTGACCAGACTCCTTTTCAAGAAAACTCCCTGAACATGCACTTAAAAAAAATATCACTTCTGTTACTTATAATCCTATTCATAATGCTTAATTTTTCCCAATTTCATGGTTAATCGCGCTATTTTTCCCAATTTCACGGTTTATCGCGCTAATTTTCCCAATTCAAATGGCACAGGCTGTAACAAATTAAAGCAAAAAAAATCACTGAGCCCAGTTTCAAACTCTGCAAAAATATCAGTGGGACACAATTTTGTGAAAAGACATGATAAAGACTGTCTAATAAATTTGGACTGGAGTTAAGTGTTCATGGGGTAAATGTTTGCAAGGTACAACAATTTTTAACGAATAACAGCAGACAAAAGGTGAGCTAAAAGCTGAGAAAAACTGCCAGGTTGCTTATTAACATGATAAATTAGAAATGATTGTGCACTTATATTTTCTTTTATGATGTTGCACTTTCTCACAAATCAAAGGGAAAGCTTTTTGGGCAAAATTTGATAAATTGGCTTGATATTAATAGACATGTATCAAAACATACCTGTATATTCTTTGCCATTTACTTTTAAAATGACCTCTGACCTTACAGGAGTGGTGACCTTGAACTTGAAGAAGTGCCCACAGTACAAACATGTTGAAGCACAAACACCATTTTCAATGGGACTTTTAATTGGCACATGGCTGAAAGAGGAGTAAAGACAAATGACAAATCAAGTAGTACAGCTTTTGATAAGATATCAAAGGGTATCATAAGCAAAATAATATGTTTCAAATTGTGCATTTTAAAATTTGCAATATCACCTGCATGCAAATGGAAACTTTTAAAAATCTGTGTAGGTCTAGATAGTGATTTCTTTGTTTTTGTTCTCACAGGCTCAAACAGAATGCCGAGATCTTTGTTAATAACAACAAGATTGAGAATCAACCTGGTCAGTATTCAATCTTGCAGTTTCTTTAATTTGTCAATATCATAAAATTTACATTTTTGTGTCCTTTGATGTGATGTTGTGTTGCAGTTGTTGTTAATTTTTGTTATCAACTAGCTATACCGGTAAGTGAAATGCATGCGCTTGTTAAAGACTGTTTAGCATGCAATTAATACAACTTTCAAATGGATTTGATTTTGTGGGTAAAAGAAATAGTGTATCCCTTCATAGAATCGGCCATCGTCATTGTATTGTGCCTTTGGCCAAAACCTTTCAAGAAGTGCTGGACAGTAAATGTTTTTCCATTTTTAGAATTTTTAATTTATTTACTGTTTATTAATGACTATTACAACAATCTTTCTCATGATTTCCGGTTTTCATTGGAAAAT
Source organism: Dreissena polymorpha (assembly GCF_020536995.1). Classification (NCBI taxonomy): domain Eukaryota; kingdom Metazoa; phylum Mollusca; class Bivalvia; order Myida; family Dreissenidae; genus Dreissena; species Dreissena polymorpha. The sequence goes on along the minus strand of NC_068355.1, from coordinate 104,106,721 downwards.
AGGCCATGTTTATTCCAGACTGATATTATGATTACACATAATTGTGTTAGTTTGTGTTTGGTTTATTAGTAGGTCTATCCAATTAGAAACATGATCAAGAGTTTTGTTTTTCCATTAAAAAATTATTTACATAAAAAGAACATGTGCATAGTAACAAAGCTAAGCAACCAAGCAGAAGGGGCGTTATTATGAGAAACGGTGTACAGGAAACTGATTACTACATGCAGCTTAGTGAGTTTAAGTCTCGCCAGTATGAGGCAAAACATTAGCGATTTTAATGCAGGTTTTGTTGTAATGTCCAGGAATACATATTAAAATATAGAGTGAAGTATTAAACATGTATATTTTTCTATTTTTCACTTAAAATAGTAATACTGAGCATTTGCCATGGTCTAATATAGCCATTATATGCATCGTTTGACGATATAAAAACCTAAAAATTATAAAGCGTTGCAACGCGTAACGATTGAATAATTTGGAGAGTTCTGTTGTTGTCGTTAAGGGTTTAAATTTGTGAAACTACGAAGACTGATTATATGATGTATAAAATACGGATCTTATGTATGCTTGGCAGAATAGCTTTTTTGGCTATTGCGTTTTTACTTCAGGATGCCGGGGGTCACTGGTTCGAGCCCTGCTGCGGGCTACTTTTTTTTCCCTTTTTAAATTTTATTTTTTACTGGAGCTTTTAAAATGTAATGGCAAACTTCAAAACATGCCAACAACTGTGAAAAGGCCCCTTTAAAATGGGCAGAGCAGAACCGTCAAAAAAACGCACAGGGAAAGTCTATTCCGAATAAACAGACTCCCAGAGCCTTCGATAATTTTTGCTGTTTTATGTAGTAAAGAGGTAGGCTAAAATTGTCACACTTTTAAGATCTGTATAAGTCACTATTGAATGAAGGCTTGAAGCCAATAAAACAAAAACTGAAAGTGCAGTTTAGGGTTTATGGACGTTTCGTGCCACTGCCAGTTCGTGCCACTGATATTTGTGTGGAAAAGGGGTAGACGTTTCGTCCCACTGATACTATATAGGCAGATAGGTGTGAATAATGCCGTATAGGTGTGAATGATATTGGGGTGTACATTAATGTAGAAAATTACAACAATGTTAACAATTATAATTATAAATAACAAAAATAAAATGATTTATTGTTAGTATACAAATATGTGTACATAGTTCGTTATGTTCAATAAATATAAAACATAAAGTGTTGTTATTTTTTATGCATCATGTGTACCGGGTATGTGTATGTAAAAATAAAATAAAAAAATATTTGTGCATAGTTCATTATGTTTAAAAAATATAAAACATGAAGTGCTGTTATTTTTTATGCTTCATGTGTATGCACTATATACATAAATAATAATATAACACAAATGAACAATAATACATTTTATTCAATAAAGACCTAATAAAATGAAGTTGGTCTTTTACTTGTAGGAAAAGCTTATGCTTTACTATCGACTCACAACCTATCAATTAGCGGTAAGTGCCTTTAAGTTATTAGCAAACAATGAATTACCGACTCGGACCAATTAGTAAACAACTCACCGCTTTAATGATGATTCAAACTGTGTAATGAATATAATGTTAATTTATTGAAAATGTTTTAATATATTTATGTAATCAATCTAGATATTGTTAAAATGTATGTATGCATTCCCTTTTGATATTGTTAATGTATAATATAAAAGAGTATAGTAAATCTTGTTTCGTTTCTTGTAATAATATACTGGTAATGTAAATTTATTGAAAATGTTTGAATATATTTATGTTATCAATCTAGATATTGTTAATGTATTACAAGAAGCATGTAAATTGACTCTTAAACATTTTTGTTCATGTAATTAAAAATAAATCTTGAAATCGCAGAATACTTTTGAACTGAATAAATAATCTTGAAATAAAACAATGTTGATTTAACATTGAACAGATGTTACAATCAAAGGTGCGAAAGTTACCCGTTATGATTCACACCTATACGGTATTATTCACACCTATCCGCTTATATATCAGTGGGACGAAACGTCCAATGCCCTCCTACACAAATATCAGTGGCACGAACTGGTAGTGGCACGAAACGTCCAGCACCCGCAGTTTAGCATTTGCAATTGAAAATCTTTCTTCAATACTGATTTTTACCTAGTTTTGCAAACTGGACACTCAAGCAAACTTGTTTTCGCATTTGACATCATTTTGTATTCCTTGAAACCCGAAAACCCGATTACAAGTTGACTTTCATTTAATGACCTAGACGAGTTAACGCGTGACGTCACACGCACCTGCAAAGTTTAGACTCCGCCCACTGGTTGGCAAAAAGAGGTGGAATTCGGAATTCATATAAGCGCATATAGAGAAGGTCATATTCATCGTTTTTATTGATAATCATGAACTGTATCAAATATAATTTAATATTTATGTCTGAATAAAACATAAGTATGCGTGGAAATTCATTTTTGGAACAACATTATAATTATATTGTTGATATAATTTATTTTTACTAAAAACGAGCTCTGGAATGGAACGTACACTATCTACGTCTACGAGCTCGGTATTTGGTTACCACAAACACTCTACTAAACGCATCTTCACGTCCATTTTAGATACAAAATTTCAGAAATGGAAATTCTTTTAGAATAAATTAAGTTTAATGAAAGAACACAAATAAGGATGAAAACAAACAACAATACGAACGTTGACGAGTGACGTCACGCGCACCTGCGAAATTACCCGAGTTTCTACTGGAGGGCAAAAAGCGCATATAAAGAAGGTTTATCTCAATCTCTATCACATAGCACTGCATTGACAAAATCAACGTTTTTGTTGATAATCATGCATAATATCAAAAATAATAAACTTTATTATGTCTGAAAAGACATTAGCATGCAAGGAAATTTATTTTTGGATTATATTGTTATTATTTGTTTTTACTTCAAACGAACTAGGGAATGGAAAACCATTTCAGAGCACGGTATATGGTTACCACAAAATTTCTCTACTTGCACTTCTTCGCGACCATTTGAAGTATATTTTTTTTTTAGAAATTGTAATTCTTTCAGAATAAAATAGATTTAATGAACGAAAACAAATGAGGATGAAGACAAACAACAAATAGATAGATTTTATGTAAGCAACATATGAATGTAGTAACTGTAGTAACCTTTTTATGGCTAAAATAACTTACCTTGTTACACATTAAATAAATTTTCTCGATTAATGTTATTGATTTATTTAATTGTTACACCAATTTTGACACTCTGTGTTGCAGCATATGTGTTAAATTGCACCTTTGTTCATCTCAAATCGATTATCTCGTTATGATCGGAGACGTACCGTCCAGACAAAGACAACAGGGTGTCATAAACCAAGGCACATTGGGTCCATGCCATAAACCACATGTTGCAGACGATTGTCTGGTCATAAAACACAATTTATGATACCTTCATGACATCTCTTGGCATTTTGAGAAATCATTAAGCCAAATTTGAAATCCAAAAAAGAAAACTGTTGTTTCAGTAAAATATTTTAACATTACAAAATGACGAAATCTGTCGGAAATGGATTAACAGGAACTAGTGCATTATATTAGGCAGCTAATTGAATCATAATAATACAGTGTTCAATAACTATAATATATTGTGCAGTATTACTGCTACGCAATGAAAGGATCCGGCAAATGTAAACTTCGCTAGTACGTGTAAAGATTGTACGTTATGCAGTGCATGTACAAAATACCATCATGAAAAGAAGCAACCACAATCTGGTGAAAAAGACATTACTTGCGTTAAAGAAATGAAATATATAGATGTGTTTATAATAGAATACTAGAATTGTATCACTATATAATTATCACTAGCACGGACTCCGTGTCAATAGTAAAGAGATTTCAATATACATGCAAAGACAATTCAATTTGCATAATATTCAAGTTTTTTTCCGCGTCAAATTTATTAATATTGGCATTCAATGTTAACGAAACGAAAATTTATTCATTGGAAAAGAATATAACCACAACATGTAAAATTGTAATGTATTCCGTTTTTGGCTTTGTTTGATAATTGATTAAATGCACCTCTTACAAGGTCGATCGCTGATGAAAAAACCACTATCCATACCACTTAAAATTATAATATAAATAATAAGTGTATAATTTTTTTTTACCATATCATAGAAACAATATTGCTAGTTCATTGTTTTGCTTTGTGGGATTGTCAGTATTTAGTAATCCGACCACGTTTACTCTGATGCTTATAACTACTTCGTTTTTTTTATGAGAGGGATCGATATGCATATGAATATACATTTATTGGTACTAAATATAATATATTTGCACTATTTTTTTTTAAAGATATTTATTTTTATTTCGCATTTGTTATCGAATTATTGACTAAACAAAAGCCCTTGATACATGCTTTACGTTACTGTAACCAGTGTTTTTGCCCTCCAGTCAATGCGCATGCGCGGAAAAACCTAAATGTAAACAATAACAATCAACGTTCGTATTAAATAGATCGTGTTTTGTTCGCAACATAAAGTAACTGATTTTAACCCTTAATGTGTATGCCACAATCGACGTCAAAGTAACCGGACATTAGTGAAAGGCGGTTTATTAGATACATTTAGAGACTGCAGTGATTCAGTGCCATACACCTTGGCGTCGTGTTCCGGGAGTGTACATTTGTCTGGCAGACGCGCGAACGGATACACAGTTCAGTCATGGGACAAAACGTATAATTTGGCACTACCAACCATGACAGAGTGCGAAGAAATTCCAAACGAAAGATCCGAAATTGCGACTCCCGAAGTGGCAAAGTGTTACCCACACTTAAGAAGGATAGCCGAACACATACCCGAGTTGGATGACGAAGCAAATATCCAACTCCTTATTGGTCGTGATCTCATTGAGGCGCATCAGATTCAAAACCAAATTGTAGGACCGCCGGACACCCCAATGGCTCAGAAATTGAAGCTTGGTTGCGCTATAGTTGGGGAGGTTTGCCTTGGAAGGGTCCACAAACCTACCATGCTAAATGTGAAGAAAACTCATGTGCTTACAGACGGTCGGTCAACCATATGTGAGCCGTGTAGAAACAATTTTAAGATATGTGACACGGAAAATGGCTTGGATGATGAGATCTTTAAGAGAACTAAGTATGATAATAAGACCGGATTTTCGGTGAAAGTTTGTTCTACTGATGAACAGTGGATTCGAAAAAGCCTCTAATGGACATTGGATAGCACCTTTACCGTTTCGTAATCTAAGACCCGAGTTGCCAAACAACAGGGGACATAGCGATGAAACGCGCCCAGTCTCTCCATCGTTCCATTGGTACCGATCCTACGAAGAAGGATCATATGATCACGTTCATGGGGAAGATCCTTGACAGCGGTGTTGCCGAAAAAGCCCCTACTCTCGCTGAAACTTCAGAGTGTTGGTACTTGCCACTCTTCGGAGTGTACCATCCGAAAAAACCAGCTCAGATTAGGTGAGTTTTCGACTCGTCAGCGCCTTATAAGGGTTTTTCCCTCAACGACGTTCTTTTGTCAGGTCCAGATTTAGTGAACAGTCTGTTGGGTATATTGATGCGCTTCCGAAAGAATGCATATGCGATCACTGCTGACATAGAACAAATGTTCTACCAGTTTCGCGTGAAACCAGAACACAGAGACTACCTAAGGTTCTTCTGGTATGAAGATAACGAACCAGAACGTCCTATTATTGAATACCGCATGTGCGTACACGTCTTCGGAAATAAACCGTCGCCCGCTGTAGCGACGTATGGACTTAGAAATGTAAAGAAATATGTTGGATCTTCTGAGGTCAAGCAGTTCGTGTGCAGAGATTTCTATGTCGACGACGGATTGACGTCTCTGTCCACTGCTAAAGCAGCAATTGATCTGTTGCAAAGAACACAGAAGGTCTTACAAGAAGAAGGAAAGCTTCACCTGCACAAAATAGCTTCTAACAGCAAAGAAGTCATGGAAGCTTTCAAGCCAGAAGACCTTGGAAAAAAGTTCAAAGTACTTGATCTCGAGACTGACACCCTACCAATCACAAGAAGTTTGGGACTAGGGTTGAATCTTCAAACTGACTCATTTGTGTTTGACGTACCAGAACTTGACAAACCGTTCACTCGTCGAGGATTGTTATCAACGGTCAATAGCATTTATGACCCTCCGGGTTTCTTGGCTCCTTTCACCATCATGGGAAAGATATTGCTCCGTGAGACCACGACCAATGTGACTGATTGGGATTCGCCATTGTCACCAGACCACAAGGAAGCCTGGCAACAATTGGCACAGTCACTGACGTCGTTCAGAAACATTTAAGTACCACGTTTGTACCTGGATAGATTCCTTGACCTTTCAGAAGATATCGAGTTACATATCTTCAGCGATGCGTCAGAAAAGGCCATTTCTGCTGTGACCTACCTCTGTGCCAAAACAACGGATGGCTGTTCGCGGTTTGCCTTTGTTCTTGGAAAGGCAAAGCTTGCGCCTACATTGGGACACACCATACCTCGGCTGGAACTCTGTGGAGCGGTCCTTGCGGTTGAGTTATGGGAATTAGTGACAGAAAACTTGGATGTAAAGCCATCGGTTGTAAAGTTCTATACCGACAGCAAGGTAACCTTGGGCTACATAGCGAATGACACTCGATGCTTTTACACCTACGTAGCGAACCGAGTAGAACGTATTCGCAGTTGCACAAATCCCGCGCAATGGAACTACGTACCAACTCACCTCAATCCTGCTGACAGTGCTAGGCGCTACGCACTTGCAGATATTGAGGCGCGACTAGATGTCTGGCTTCACGCTTCACCAGAAGTAGAAGAGATGTGTATGCGAGGCATTGAACCGAAGATGTTTCCTATGGTAGACCCGGACTTCGACAAGGAGGTTAGATGTGAAGTCCATGTGAAGGCTACTAACATTTCGGGGTTGGACACTAAGCGCTATGAAAGGTTTTCGAGTCGGAGTGTGCTTGGGAAAGCTATCTCATTCCTTACACACATTGCAAAGAGCTTCAAAAGAGAAGGCTCATGCTATGGCTGGCATTATTGCGAGTCCTACAAGACAGTTGACCGCCATCGTGAGTCGGAAATGATCTTACTGAAACAAGTACAACATGAAAGCTTTGAACGGGAAATCAAATGTCTTCAACGATAAACGCCTTTGCCTACAGATAGCACGATACTTACCCTGTCACCTTTCATAGATGATTACGGTCTTCTGAGGGTTGGTGGTCGGCTGAACAAGGCCACTAAACTTCTCAGTGTGTCTGAAACCAACCCAATTATTGTACCTAAAGGTCACATCGCGACATTGCTTGTAGTTACTTTCAGGAGAAAGTGAAGCACCAGGGTAGACTGATCACAGAAGGTGCCCTTCGAGGAAATGGTTATTGGATAATGGGGAGCAAACGAACTGTCTCCGCAGTCATTCATGGTTGTGTGAAGTGTAGAAGACTTCGAGGACCGATGCTACACCAACAAATGGCTGACTTACCACTTGATCGAGTAACCCCAGGCCAACCCTTTTCAGCGGTTGGCGTGGTCACATTTGGCCTTGGGGGATTGTCACCAGGAAGACACGCGGAGGTGCTGCCAACAGCAAGAGATGGGCTATCCTCTTCAGATGCCTTACCACCCGGGCTGTGCACATCGAGGTAGTGGAAGAGATCAGTAGCTCAGCGTTTATCAATGCGCTACGCCGCTTTGTCTCGATCCGTGGACCTGTTAAGGTGTATCGCTCTGACAGAGGCACTTACTTTGTTGGCGCAGCGGACGAATTGAAGATTGAGACGATCAATGTTAAGGATCCCATCATGAAGAAACACTTGTACGACAGTGGGTCAACATGGATCTTCAACGCCCCGCACTCTTCTCACATGGGAGGGGTTTGGGAACGTATGATTGGAATCACGCGAAGGATTTTAGATGCGATGTTCCTGGAAGAGAAAAAAGGTTTGACACACGATGTCTCAACGACATTTTTGGCTGAAGCATGCGCAATCATCAACTCCAGGCCAATCATGACTGTGTCCATTGATCCTAATGATCCTACTATACTCACACCGGCCTCGCTCTTGACTTGGAAGCAGGACAACGAGACAGTGAACTTTGATAGCTTTAATTAGAAGGACATGTACAGAGCGTCATGGAAACATGTTCAATGCCTATCTGACATTTTCTGGAAACGTTGGCGCGAGGGTAATCTCCAGAATATGCAGACTCGTCGTAAGTGGCACGAACATCAACCGAACTTAAAGGAATGTGACGTCGTCCTGATGAAGAACCAACAGTCCCATAGGAAATATTGGCCTCTTGCAGTTATCGTGAATGCGATCAAAAGTGAAGATGGACTTGTTTGCAAAGCAGAAGTTCGCGCTTGTATTGACAATAAGATTGTGACCTATACTCGTCCCATTTAGGAATTAGTTCTACTTGTGGAATAGTTCAGTTGATACACACGTTTTGTATTGCATAACGTGGATAGAAGTTTGAACCAACGTAACTGTTTTGCCCAATATGACATTATTTATGCCCATTTCATACAAAGTGCCTTTTCGTATATCGTTGTTATTGGCTGGATGTCTAGTTTTGTTTGAATGTATTTTTGTAATGCTGTTTGTAATCATTTTTGTACATTCCTGCAATGTTTGAACTTGATTAGATTTGCTATACTATTTTGTAGTAAGTAAATAGTGATGTCAGGTAGACATCAGACGGGTAGTGTGCTGCATACGCTTTGTGATTTTATTGTGCGGCGTAGTTTGTGTGCATTCTAATTGAGAAGTTGTGTCCCTTAGTAGTAATATTGTCATTATAAACACAGTTTTTCCCGGGTTGTTAAAGTCAACGAAATTTGTTTAAACTGCTTCTCCCTCACGATGTAAGTGCATTTTACAATATGTGTATTGTTGTGGCATTGATTTCATTCATTTTCTATGCTGTAAATTTGGAAATTGATTCACAATAGGCCAGTTCCATTTGTTCGTTTGCTAAAACTACGGAAGGCCATATAGTCATTTAAAACGTTATGCGAATTACATGTGTCTTATTTTCACGATGATAATGATGTTATGGTGAAACATTAAGTACATCTTATGATATATTCAGGTCATTGAATGTCTTTTTTATTTCTGTTGTAGCTTTTTACCCTTTATGACGTGGAAACACACTACCAAAGCGACTTGCGTGTGTTGTTTTTGTCAACGGGTTAATCTGTCTGCATTGCGGCGGAACAAATGTATTCCGTTTTTTATGGCTTTGTTTTATAATTGATTAAATGCGCCTCTTATAATACACTTTCGATCGATGATGCGCAATTACAATATCCACACCGTTTATAGTTATAATCAAATTAATGTATGTTTTATAAGTTTTGAAATATTATTTTTTTAAAGTCTTAACGATAAAAAAGAATATGGCTAATTTATTGTTTTGTTGTGTGGTATTGTCAGTAATTAGTCTTCCAACCACGTTTACTGATGCTAATAACTAATTTGTATTTTTATAAAGAGGAAATTATATATATGAATATACATCTATTGGTAATAAATATGATATATTTGCACTATTGTTTAAGAGTCGTAATGTTTATTTCGGATTTTTTATCGTTTAATTGACTAAACAGGTGGTTTCCTGATGATAACTCAAGAACGCTTAACCCTAAGATCATGAAACTTCATAGGTACATTGATCATGACTCGCAGATGACCCATATTGATTTTGAGGTCACTAGGTCAAAGGTCAAGGTCACTGACCCGAAATAGTAAAATAGTTTTCAAATGATAATTCAAGAACACTTATGCCTAGGATCATGAAACTTGATAGGTAGATTGATCATGACTCGCAGATGACCCCTATTGATTTTCAGGTCACTAGGTCAAAGGTCAAGGTCACGGTGCCCCGAAATAGTAAAATGGTTTCCGGATGATAACTCAAGAACGCTTATGCCTAGAATCATGAAACTTGATAGGTAGATTGACCATGACTCGCAGATGACCCCTATCGATTTTGAGGTCACTACCTCAAAGGTCAAGGTCACGGTGACCCGAAATATTAAAATGGTTTCCGGATGATAATTCAAAAACGCTTATGCCTAGGATCATGAAACTTGATTGGTAGATTGATCATGACTCGCAGATGACCCCTTTTGATTTTCAGGTCACAAGGTCAAAGGTCAAGGTCACGGTGACCCGAAATAGTAAAATGGTTTCCGGATGATAACTCAAAAACCCTTATGCCTAGGACAATGAAACTTGATAGGTAGTTTGATCATGACTGGCAGATGACCCCTATTGATTTTCAGGTCACTAGGTCAAAGGTCAAGGTCACGGTGACCCGAAATAGTAAAATGGTTTCCGGATGATAACTCAAAAACGCTTATGCCTAGGATCATGAAACTTCATCGGTACATTGATCATGACTGGCAGATGACCCCTATTGATTTTCAGGTCACTAGGTCAAAGGTCAAGGTCACAGTGACAAAACAACATATTTACAAAATGGCTGTCACTACAACTGAGAGCCCATATGGGGGGCATGCATGTTTTACAAACAGCCCTTGTTTAAAGTCTTACTATAAAAATGAATACGGCTAATTTATTGTTTTGTTGTGTGGTATTGTCAGTATTAGTCTTCCGATCACGTTTACTCTGATGCTAATAACTAATTTGTATTTTTATAAAGAGGAAATTATATATATGAATATACATTTATTGGTACTATAAATATGATATATTTGCACTATTGTTTTAAGAGTTGTTATGTTTATTTCGGATTTTTTATGGTTTAATTGACTAAACAAAAGCCCTTTATACATGTTTTACGTGACTGTAACCAATGTTTTTGCCAACCAGTTAGCGCGCATGCGCGGAAAATCCCGAATGTAAACAATAACAATTAACTCGTCTAAGACGAGTTACGCGTGACGTCACACGCACCTGCAAAGTTTAGACTCCGCCCACTGGTTGGCAAAAAGAGGTGGAATTCATATAAGCTCATATAGAGAAGGTTGACATAATCATCGTTTTTATTGATAATCATGAACTGTATCAAATATAATTTTACTATTATGTCTGAATAAAACATAAGTATGCGTGGAAATTCATTTTTGGAACGATTATATTGTTGTTATTATTTATTTTTACTAAAAACGAGCTCTGGAGTGGAACGTACACTATCTACGAGCTCGGTATGTGGTTACCACAAACATCTCTACTAAACGCATCTTCACGTCCATTTTAGATACAAAATTTCAGAAATGGAAATTCTTTTAGAATAAATTAAATTTAATGAAAAAAACACAAATAAGGATGAAAACAAACAACAAATAGATCGCTTTTTGTTCGCAACATATAGTAACTGATTTTAACCTTAATATATCTGTACAAACTTACCTTGTTACACAACAAATAAATTCATAAATCTAATTGTTGTATTTAATTGTGCACACCAATTTTGACACTTTTGTTTCAGCATTTTTAACCAGGTGTTTAATTGCACCGTTGTTCGTCACAAGCATACTATCTCGTTATGATCGGAGACTGCCCAGACAATTACACAGAAAACATGCCGGTGTCATAAACATAGGGACCTATACTTTAATTGGGTCCCTTCATAGACCACATGTGGCAGACTTTAGGATACCTCCATGTCATCTCTTGGCATATTGAGCAGTCATATTGAGCAAGCCAAATATTAAAGCCAAAATACGTAACATTTGCTTTAATAAATAATTTAACATATTAAAAAAACAAGATTTTTGTCCGAAACGGATTAATAATACAGTGCTTTATAACTTTAAATTTAAAATAGTGTTCAATAGAACTGCTACACAATTGATGTATTTAACGCGGGTACCGGCAAATGTAAACTCGGCAATTTAGTGTGAAGATTGTACGTTCTTGCAGTGCACGTAACACCATCATGAAACCAAGCAATCACAATGGATAAACAATATTTGCGTAAAATAAATTAAATAAATATATATATTTATCATAAAATGCTAGATTGTTACATGTATCACTCCTTATTACTTGTTAAGAGACTTCAATATACATGCAAAGACAGTTCAACTTGCACAAGATGCAGGTTTTATTTCCATTTATATATTAAAATTTATTAATATTGTAATTCAATGGAAACGAAACGAAATGTCATTCTACGGAAAAGAAAATTAACACAACATTTAACGATTGTAATGTATTCCGTTTTTTATGGCTTTGTTTTATAATTGATTAAATGCGCCTCTTATAATACACTTTCGATCGTTGACGAGCAATAACAATATCCACACCGTTTATAGTTATAATCAAATTTATATATGTTTTATAAGTTTTGAAATATTATTTTTTAAAGTCTAACTATAAAAAAGAATACGGCTAATTTATTGTTTTGTTGTGTGGTATTGTCAGTAATTAGTCTTCTGACCACGTTTACTGATGCTAATACATAATTTGTATTTTTAAAAAGAGGAAATTATATATATATGAATAAACATTTATTGGTACTAAATATGATATATTTGTACTATTGTTTAAGAGTTGAAATGTTTATTTCGGATTTTTTATCGTTTAATTGACTAAACAAAAGCCCTTTATACATGTTTTACGTGACTGTAACCAGTGTTTTTGCCAACCAGTTAAGCGCGCATGTGCGGAAAATCCCGAATGTAAAAAAATCTCTACTAAACGCATCTTCACGTCCATTTTAGATACAACATTTCAGAAATGGAAATTCTTTTAGAATAAATTAAATTTAATGAAAGAACACAAATAAGGATGAAAACAAACAACAAATATTTTTGTTCGCAGCATATAGCAACTGATTTTAACCTTAATTTATCTGTACAAACTTACCTTGTTACACAACAAATAAATTCATAAATCTAATTGTTTTATTTAGTTGTGCACACCAATTTTGACACTTTTGTTTCAGCATTTTTAACCTGGTGTTTAATTGCACCGTTGTTCGTCACAAGCATATTTTCTCGTTATGATCGGAGACTGCCCAGACAATTACACAGAAAACATGCCGGTGTCATAAACATAGGAACCTATGCTTTAATTGGGTCCCTGCATAGACCACATGTGGCAGACTTTAGGATACCTCCATGTCATCTCTTGGCATATTGAGCAAGCCAAATATTAAAGCCAAAATACGTAACATTTGCTTTAATAAATAATTTAACATATTAAAAAAGGAAGATATTTGTCCGAAACGGATTAATAATACAGTGCTTTATAACTTTAAATTTAAAATATTGTTCAATAGTACTGCTACACAAATGATGTATTTAACGCGGGTACCGGCAAACGTAAACTCGGCAATTTTAGTGTAAAGATTGTACGTTCTTGCAGTGCACGTAACACCATCATGAAACCAAGCAATCACAATGGATAAACAATATTTGCGTAAAATAAATCAAATAAAAATATATATTTATCATAAAATGCTAGATTGTTACATGTATCACTCCTTATTACCTGTTAAGAGACTTCAATATACATGCAAAGACAGTTCAATTTGCACAAGATGCAGGTTTTATTTCCATTTGTATATTAAAATTTATTAATATTATAATTCAATGGAAACGAAACGAAATGTCATTCTATGGAAAAGAAAATTACCACAACATTTAACGATTGTAATGTATTCCGGTTTTTTATGGCTTTGTTTTTTAATTGATTAAATGCGCCTCTTATAATACACTTTCGATCGCTGATGGGCAATAACAATATCCACACCGTTTATAGTTATAATCAAATTAATATATGTTTTATAAGTTTTGAAATATCATTTTTTAAGTAAAGTCTTGCTATAAAAAAGAATACGGCTAATTTATTGTTTTGTTGTGTGGTATTGTCAGTATTAGTCTTCCGACCACGTTTACTCTGATGCTAATAACTAATTTGTATTTTTATAAAGAGGAAATTATATATATGAATATACATTTATTGGTACTAAATATGATATATTTGCACTATTGTTTTAAGAGTTGTAATGTTTATTTCGGATTTTTTATCGTTTAATTGACTAAACAAAGGCCCTTTATACATGTTTTACGTGACTGTAACCAGTGTTTTGCCAACAAGTTAGCGCGCATGCGCGGAAAATCCCGATTGTAAACAATTACAGAAACTCGTCTAAGACGAGTTACGCGTGACGTCACACGCACCTGCAAAGTTTAGACTCCGCCCACTGGTTGGCAAAAAGAGGTGGAATGAGCGACTTAAGTGAGTAATGACCCCTGTTTTCCAATATAGGTGGCGCTCTGGTCGAGTAGGTCCTTCTATGCGGATATGTTCGGATTTTATCATTAGATTATCGCCATTGTTATCCAGCGATGCGTTTGACAGCTTGACAATAGAAACATAAAATAATGCCTCAAACCACATGTTGCGTTCCATTTTGTTCACGAAAAGGTCGACACAAGTTCCCGAAAGAAAAACAACGTCAAGCAGCATGGGTACAAGCTATTCGACGGATGAAAACAAAGTTCGAAATCTGGACTCCATCCGAATACTCGTACGTGTGAAAACCACTTCACCGAAGATGATTACTACACAATTACATATGCTGGTAGGTTGTTTGTTTTTCTATTCAAGTTGAAACACGTCATCAATATAAAACCATGCGCTTGTAATGCTGAATTTGTATTTTCCCTCCTTTAGATAATCGTTACACATGTATCATTTTTCCGTGTATGGATATGGTTAATGTGTACATGTTTATACTAAATGCATTTGTTTCTTGGCTTATTTTTCCTTCCATATATTCTGTATCAACAATGACAGTACTTCTACAAAATATATAGTTTTTGTAGATTTATTGAATATGAATTATGTGATATTGACAGATTGAGTTTATTCACGTAACACTATATTTTGGTGTTTCTAAAACTTACTTTATTGACACCAATAATGATAAATCACTCAGAGTTTCTTTCTGTCATTTCTTTTTACTTATTCTGTGATCCATTAAACATTAAAACTGCAGCGAACTAATATATGCATTTGTTTCTAGCATACTTTTTTTTTTTCATTATTTTTTTCAGGCAATGAACGACGTAAGCGGGCTCTGCGAAAAACAGCTGTCCCTAGTATTTTTCCTGGACGAACAAGACGACTGTTGCTAAGAACCAGGAGAGAAAAGAACGTCGTCTAGAAAGAGAAAACCGGAAACGTAAGCTGTTTGAAGATCTTACAAATATGGAACAGTATGGTGAAAACACAAGCTGTGAACCGGAGTTCATTGCCACCAAAATCGACGTTGTTACCTCTGATATTGATGTGGGTGCAAGCGAAGAAGTTGTGTCCGAACAGGAATGTGTCGAGCAAATAATCTCAATCGCAGATGGAAAGGTGACATTTATGGATTCATTTGTACAAACAGAGTGTGAAATGGAAGATGCGGCAATCCAGACAACAACTACTCGTGCATTTAGCATCCACAATTTTGACGATGATGAACCAGCTGTCCATTTCTAGACTGGACTCGAAAATTACATGAAGTTCTTTTTCATTTTGAACACACTTGGACCAGCAGCATATTATCTTAATAATGTGTATCATTATGTTTCGAGTATAAGTGTTGACGATCAATTTTTTATTACATTGATTAAATTAAGGCGACACCCCAGCCAGCAAACCTATATCGGGCCGCCGTCGGCCCGATATAGTTTTTATATCGGGCCGATATCGTAAACGATGTTGGGACGCAATCGGCTTGCCCATCGGCATTTGATCGGCCCGATATCGGCAAAATTATTTATCGGCCCGTCGTCGGCCCGATATCGGCAAAATGGCTTATCGGCATGCCGTCGGCCCGTCGTCGGTTTTATGTAACACCCTCAATAATACCACAAATACAGCACTTTGCCATGTTTATAACAAACAACACTGATTTATCTTATAAACATTTACTTTGAAAAGGCGTTATGTCATTATAACATTAAAACAACTATTTATTTATTCACTTACATGATTATTTTTAATTACAATGAAGTTTTTCTTTACCATATAAGGTTTATGGTTTATTACAAATTCTACCAAGAAGGCCAATAACCCAAGTGGGCAAAGTTTTACATCAGTGTTTACAAATAGAAAACATATGAACACACATATATCATACATTTGCGTTTACAATTTAAATATGGCAACTAAAATCTTAACCAAATAAAAATCTAAATTATCCTCAGAATGTACTATGGACAAACAATTGAAAGTGAAGTATTACAATTTGATAATTTTAATGACAGTGTAGGATATCAATTGTATTTCATATTTAACATACATTTCAATGCAACATACATTTCAATGCAAACTATCGATTATCGGACGAAACATTTACAAGTGTGCGTAATTAATACAACGAAAATTTGTTTAAGCGCATTACGTGTCGAATAAATGTCAGAAAAACGAGGTGAATCAGTTCTATAAATTGACATGATGAAATATACATATACTGGAATTAAATTGTTATTACATAATTGTAACCGGGAGTCATTTGCACAACTTACTCGCTATAATAATTAATTGTTTACCACTTGCAATTAATTTCTCGTATTAATTATGAGTCATAGGTAACACTTGTTTACAGTAAAAAGATGTGATGACGACGCCCGAAACCGTCTTTAATGTTCTGTACTGTACTAATTACCGGTTTTATATTACGTAAATGGTACAACTTCTTGCTAATCAAGCTGCGATAAACTCTTACTTCATGCCCGGCGTCAATCAAAAATAATGGTCGATAGTTAACCCCGCCCTCATAAGCATTCGCGTAACCGATTGGACGATGAGCTTCATAGTTTGACGGCTGGAAAGTTACCAGATACATCCTTGTCAGCATTTAAATGACTGTGTAATGTGGCTAGAATAATCGATACGCGCGTCATGCTATTCTCTTATCAGTGGATAAACCATTACCCCATGTGGTGTTTATGGCGATAACTTGTGAAAGTAGGTACCGAGTGCTCTTTTAAAACAGGGAATATTGATTCACTGATAGAGAAACCTTGATTTTTTTTTTAACAATCTCCACTTTCTTTTACTGAAAATACACTGATCGGAAAATTTCAAGCGCCCCGGGGACTTGATTTCGAAATTCAAGCGCCCCGGCAAGGGGCGCTTTAATGCCTGGGGAAAACCCTGATACGACACATGAACACTAACATGGTGTTCGTGTGCCGTATGAATAGATATATTCGCAGGAAATTCAAATAGAATTAATTGTGGTCACAAATAAATAAAAACGAGCATTTTGTATCTACAAAAAATCTATGTAATCATACCACATCTTGCGTTGAAATTGTGGCTATACCTATATGAAACACTGATTGTTTAGGTGTTAACTTTATTTGACGAAATACTCTACGAAATTTTCGTTGATTTTGAGTGTTATAGAGACTTTTATAGCCCATTCATTGATGTAATTAGCTCGATAAATGTGTACATATTTGGTCTTTGTCTGTAATACAATTTAATATATTTAAAAAAAGATAATTTTGATCTCAGTTCCATATATATCGGTAATTTACATTCAAGAATAAAATTTAACTCATTTTCGAGTTTACAACAAATAAATACACTTTCTTTGATCTAATGGAATAGACACAGGTCTAGCCATCTACCTGTCTCAATATTTAATCTATATGATAAAATGCTTACTTTTGATGAACTTAATCGAAACTTTTTTACATGACAAATATTCAGGTATGGTTGAAATTGAACAAGAGGCCCATGAGGGCCTGAATCGTTCTACTGCTTTAAACACTGTCACTGTAACCTTGACCTTTGACCTAGCGACCTGAAAATCAATAGGGGTATATCAGCAAGTCATAATCAATGTACCTATGAAGTTTCATGATCCTAGGCCTAAGCATTATTGAGTTAACATCTGGAAACCATTTTACTTTTTCGAGTCACTTTGACCTAGTGACCTGAAAATCAATAGGGGTCATCAGCCAGTCATGATCAATGTACCTATGAAGTTTCATGATCCTAGGCCTAAGCATTCTTGAGTTAACATCTGGAAACCATTTTACTATTTCGAGTCACTGTGACCTTTAACCCAGTGATCTGAAAATCTAGAGGGTTCGAATCCTCATTAATATCAAGACACTGAACAAGTTTGAAAAGAATCGGATGAAAACTGTGGACTTCATCGGATAAACAAGTTTTTACTATTTCGAGTCACTGTGACCTTGACCTTTGACCCAGTGACCTGAAAATCAATAGGGATCGACTCCTCATTAATATGAAGACACTGAGCAAGTTTAAAAAGAATCGGATGAAAACTGTGGACTTTATCGGATAAACAAGTTTTTACTGTTTCGAGTCACTGTGAGCTTGACCTTTGACCCAGTGACCTGAAAATCAATAGGGTTCGAGTCCTCATTAATATAAAGACACTGAGTAAGTTTGAAAAGAATCGGATGAAAACTGTGGACTTTACCGGATAAACAAAACAACGTCTTAAATACAAAAAGGTACATAAACAATCCTGCTGATATATTAAAAATATTAATTTTTAGCAGTTTAAAAGTAACCTATTAAACGTACTGATGTATAAAATGTGTAAAAAGGCGACTGTATGTAACTAAGTATAACACACAGCTTGCATGAAACAGGAATTAAGGACAATTAATTTTAACAAAATGTACAAAATTAGTATAAAAATGCATTTTTCACCCACAATCTAACCTCAACTACCTATTTGGAACAATATACAGCCAAAAAGGGCAGGGCTAACTCTGCCATTCACCAAATTTAGCCAACGACTGCAAGTTGAAACATTTTGTTTCAGAAATTTATATTTGGCTGCATTATTTTCTTCATTAAAACCCATTTATCATAAAAAAAAACAAAAGTTACAAGATTGTATAATATATATTCATAATTGATGCAAATTTTGCTAAAGAAAGGAAAGCAAGGGCATTGTTCACAGATTGTCAAAATGACACTATATGGTGTAGACTGACGATGGAAATAAAGTTTAGTTTATGAATAGTGATCATTTGAAATTGATAAAATTATAAAGTGTTACACACTCGAAACTAATGTTACACACTCGAAACGATTGAATATGTTGGAATAGCTTGTTTCTGTTAATTCCGTTAAAATTTGTAGAGTAGCTAGTTTCTGATTATTCCTTTAAATTGTGTAACAACAGTACACGTACATCACTTATATAAATAAAGTATCAAAAGCAGAATTTGTATAGCAGTCTGGATTGCCGAGTGGTACCAGCAATAACTGTTAAATCAATATAATGACATACAATGGTTCGAGTCCCGATAACGGCAAATGTTGTTCTTAATACTTAACTATTTTAAATTCTATTTATGTTATTATATTAACTTAACGCCTTAATATTTAAGGATATATATATATAATGAAACAAAGGCAGTCTTATTTTGAGGATGACACAATCAATGTCATAATTTAAAGTGTATAAGATAAGATTAAAATTGTAAACCTTATTAGTTGTAACTATTAACACAATTAACAGTCATATAGAAAGTAAACTAATCATCATAATGTTCTTTGGCCATGGCTGATGTCATCGTCGAAGGCTTGGTGCACCCTCCCTCATGGCAGCCACTGGCATTCGAAGCAATGCTTTTATAAAAAAACTCCATGTAACTGTTTGTGTTCAGAAAGACTTGCTTGACGGCTTCTGAAAAAGTACAAGTTTAGGTTTATTATTATATGATCATTTAAATACATGTGCTATAAATATTCCAAGATTTTTAATTTATAAAAACATGATATTCGCTTACTTTTTCATGGACAAGTATTATTGATAACTTTTAAAATATACAGTGCTATTTAATTTTGATGATCTGATGGCAGTTTAATTCATATAATCACCAGAATAACACATTTTTTAAATTATCTGCATAAAGTATTGCACTACTGCTGACTAGTACTTTATGCTGTTATGAAAGTGTACTTTTTACGTAATACAAATAGCATGTTAACAACCAAAGAAAAAAGTTCAGGAATAGTACGTAACCTGGAACTATGTGTGTGGTCTGTCAGAAACCAACCTTGCCGATTCCCCACGGCACTAGAAATGTGGGTTGGCTGTTGCGGGCTGGGTCTTGTCAATGTTGTGATTTATGGATTTAGTAGATTTAACCCTGAGCGATTATTACGAGTGGGTTATATCTTGGGACGAAAAGGCGCGAATCGCTCTCTTTCTGGCTAGGATTCAATGAGAATAGACGTTTGATTGCACAGTTCTTGATTATTATAGCTTGCGGAATCACTCATCTTGTTTCTATTCACGTTAATTGTTATCAGTTATTGTTCACTGGTATTAACCCTTAGTTACTAGCAATCTCTGAGGAATAGAGTTAAGAAATCACATCATTGGCGACGAGGAAAAAGAACAACAAATTCAAAGAAGAAATTCGTGTTAATTTTCAAAAGTTAGGACATTTCTCATTGAATTCAGGATCTCGCGGCTAGTGTATTTAGCCGGCAAACGAACTTTGCAATCTGTGAAAGTGCTGGTGTTCAGGGCTTCGTTGCTCGACATCTGTGACTGTGTTCAGAGCTTCTTTGCTCGACATTTGTGTGCAACACGAAGCCGGGTTCTGGTATAAGCGTTGTCACTAAAGTTCAGAGAGATGTGTCCCGACTTGATCAAGAAGACAGCGAGTACCATGAAAAAAGGCGATATGAATCTGATACGACTCATCACAGTGTCAGGAATAAAAAAAGACGCGAGCGCCGTCCAAGAGACAGAGGTGAGCACCGTGGCAGTAAAGAAAGGCGTCATAACTTTTTACTACATTTGGGAGTGTTGTTGGATCTGAAATCTGATACACTGGTTATCAATAATGAACATATCCCACTGAATACACATTTCAAGGATGGCCAACCGGTGGTAGCGAGAGTGACCATCGCGAAACGAACCGTGGTTCCACCAAACTCCGTGGGCAGACTAAAGTGTGATATGAGTGTTCAGATGAAGGATTACTTTGTGGAGCCAAAGACCGATATGAAGTTGGTTGTGCCCAGGGTTGTTAGACATGGTGGTGATTGCCCTGTGGTGAGTTTTATAAACCCTACAGAGAATTACCGTGTTTTGAAGAAAGGTTCAATCATTGGAAATGCTTATGAGTGCTCAGAGTTTCAAGAGGATCCATTTTGTGAACAGTCTGCTGATGTCACTTGCTCTACCGTCAAGGAAAGGGAATTGTGTAACCACCAGTGTGAAAAAGGACCGATGGAGGTGCCTAGCCATTTACAGGAAATGTACGTTAAGTCAATTGTCGGTTTAAATGAAGAACAGGCAAAGGAGTTGGCTAAACTTTTGTGTAATTTCCAAGATGATTTTGCCAAAGACGAGTATGATCTTGGGAGTTTCAATCACATTGAACATTCAATTGACATAGGTACAGCTTGTTTTGCTGAAGAAGAGGCGGCACACCTGGACTAATGGTAGATGCTGGTGTGATACAGGAGTCGACCAGTGACTGGGCATCAGCACCAGTGTTGATACGGAAACGCGATGGTACCGTCCGCTGGTGTATTGATTATCGTGAATTGAATAATGTGACGGTGAAGGATAGCTTTCCACTGCCGTTAGTGGAAGATTGTTTGGATACGCTGTCAGGGCATGTGTGGTTTTCTAAACTCGATGCAAATTCAGCGTACTGGCAAGTGAAGGTCAAGGATGAAGACCGGAAGAAGACGGCCTTCACCACAAAGTATGGTTTGTTTGAACACGTAAGGATGGGTTTCGGCCTCACGAACGCGCCCGCTACGTTTAGTCGAGTGGTCAATCTGGTACTGAGAGGACTGACCTGGAAGACAGTTTTGGCATTTTTGGACGACATCCTGGTGATGGGACGGTCATTCGAGGACCATGTGCAGAGTCTGCAGGAATCTTTACTGCGGTTCAGGCAGTATGGGTTAAAGTTGAAGCCAAAGAAGTGTCTGTTTTTCCAGCGAGAAGTCGAGTTTCTGGGGAGAATAGTCAGTGGAAACCAGATGACAATGTCTCCAAGGGACAACATGACTGTAGCGGACTGGCCAGAGCCCAAGTGTTCGAAAGATGTAAAACGGTTTCTAGGGTTCTTAAATTATCACAGGTCATTCGTGAAGGGTTTCGCAGATCTAGCAGTACCGTTGTATGCATTGACGGGCAGAAATCAGTTCAAATGGGGCACCGAAGAACAGAAAGCATTTGAAGCATTGAGACGGGCTTTAGTTGAACCGCCAGTCCTTGCTCTACCAAACAATCAGGATCCATTCATGTTGGATACAGACGCGTCAGATGTTGGTGTGGGCGGTGTGCTGAGTCAAGTACAGGAGGGTTAAGAAAAGGTTATAGCTTATAGCAGCTTCTTGTTGACACCAGAACAGCGAAAATACTGTACAACAAGGAAAGAATTACTTGCGATTGTTTGTTTCACCAGACAGTTCAAGTATTACCTCTTGGGAAGATCATTCACAGTGCAAACGGATCATTCCAGTCTTACATGGCTGTTACGCTTCAAGGACACACAAGGACAGTTGGCGCGCTGGATGGAGGAACTGTCGCAATATCACATGGTGGTTAAGCATAGACCTGGGGCTAAGCATGGAAATGCCGACGGACTTTCATGTGTTCCGGACAGTTTGACGTTTTGTCCATCGTATGTGGCTGGTGTAAAGCCAAGGGACTTGCCTTGTGGAGGTTGCGCGTATTGTGTTCGTGCTGATAAGCAGTGGAGCCAGTTCACAGAGGAAGTGGATGAAGTGGTGGGTTTGTCAGTCGCACACAAAACGGAAGATGCTGTTTCTGAACAGGATAATAAGTCCCAGGTCGCGATTAATGCTCAGGAGGTGAATACTGTGCAAAGTGGTGAAAGGCTGCAATCAGGTGGATTTACCTTACCCCCTGAGTTGAACCATGCCTCGGGAGGGCTTCCTTTACCCGTCGAGTTCAATAGTGCATCAGGTGGGTTTCCTTTACTTCCTGATCGCACTGAATATCTATCATCCATGGAGGTCAACATTGTCTGGGATCCTGGAGGGAAACAGATTATGAGACCATCAACAAGTGATGCCAGTTGTAAAAGTGAGCTTACTTGTCCCGGACAACTGGATCAAAACAGAGTGTCAACCATCAAAGTGGAGGGTCCAGTGAACAATGACTCCAGTTTTAGTGTTTCACTTGTTTGTGAGGACGTGTGTGCATGTTCTGTGTTCGTGTCGGATGTGACAGATAGTGTCAAGCTGCAATGCTGGAGTTTCTCCTATGAAGAGCTGGAGAAGGCACAAGAGCAAGATAATAGTTTAATGTTCCTTCGGGATTGGCTTAAGGACGGTTTAGAGCCGGATGAAGGGCAGTTGTTTATCGCAAATCCAGAGGTGAAGTTTTTCTGGATCAACAAAGAATGCTTCAGACTGGTTGATGGAGTGGTGTTCAAGTCGAAGGAGGGCTCAGGTGATATGGAATTGGTTATTCCGGACAGCCTTAAAACGACAGTTATTGAACTACATCATGACATTCCTTCATCGGGTCACCAAGGTGTGGCCAGGACAAATGCAAAAGTTAAAGAGAAATTCTTTTGGTATCATCTTGCTAAGGACGTGCAAAGTTATGTGCTCACGTGTGACGTATGTAATCGGAACAAGAAGAACAAAATCTATGGAAAAGTGCCCCTGACAGAATATCAAGCAGGTGCGCCAATGGAGCGTGTGCATATTGATTTTCTGGGACCCTTGCCGAAGACTGCACAAGGGAATGAACATTGCTTGATGATGGTTGACCAGTTTACAAAGTGGATTGAGTGCATACCACTGCCTTCTCAGAAAGCCGAGGTTACTGCAAAGGCGGCGATAGATACATTTTTTCTCCCGGTTTGGATATCCGTTCCAATTATTTTCGGATCAAGGCCGGAATTTGAGAGTAATTTGTTGCAGGCTGTGTGCAAGGCACTCCATATCCACAAGTCTCGGACCACGCCATACAGACCTTCTTCAAATGGACAAGTTGAGCGGTTTAACAAACCCTCATGGATGCAGTGCGCTGCTTTATAGGAAAAGCACAGGACAAGTGGGATGAAAATATTCCGCAAATTGCAGGTGCAATC
Organism: Dreissena polymorpha; assembly: GCF_020536995.1. Classification (NCBI taxonomy): domain Eukaryota; kingdom Metazoa; phylum Mollusca; class Bivalvia; order Myida; family Dreissenidae; genus Dreissena; species Dreissena polymorpha. The sequence goes on along the minus strand of NC_068355.1, from coordinate 104,082,609 downwards.
AGGGCTTCGGTTAATAGAAGTACGGGTTTTACCCCAAACATGTTAATGTTGGGGAGAGACGTGAATACCCCTGCCCAATTGATGTTTCCTAACATAGCAGAAAAGTGTGGAGACACCGAAGAATATGTTTCGAATCTGGTGGAAAAGATCCAGAAGGCACATGAAGTAGCTAGGGGGACTCTGAAGACTTCCTCAAAGCGAATGAAACGGAATTATGATCTCCGGGTGCTGCAAAGGCCATATGCGGAAGGTGATGTTGCATATCTGCTGGACACGGCGGTGCTGAAAGGAAAGTGCAAGAAGCTGTGTTCGCCATGGAAGGGGCCAGCATTGATAATAAAGAAGTTATCAGCGTATCTATATCGTGTCAAAACCAGGAACTCTTTGTTAGTGGTGAACCATGATAGGATGATGCCATGCAGGGATCGAAAGTTACCTGCGTGGGTTACGCAGGAGAAAACAAGAGATTAAAGTGTGAATTCTTCTCCTGTGAGTGCTGAAGAAGAATATTGTCATTGTGTGTGCCGTGAACCGTGGGGTGGACGATTTATGATCATGTGTGATTTCTGTGAGACCTGGTATCATGGGTCTTGTGTGAATGTTTCACCGACTGACGCACTTGACATAGACAAGTACAGATGCACTGTGTGTAAGGGTAATAACTAATCATGTTATTTTCTCTATTTTAGCAATGGCGAACAATGCAAACATGGCAAGAGAAGTTAAAAATCTCCTGGGAAAAGACAGGCTCCATCCAAATCCTGACCGGTTTGCCAAGGACTTGGTATTTTTGGCGGGATCAGAGCGTAAATTGGCGGATGAGCTGCTCATGGAAATGGTTGCCATGGCCAACGGGAAGATAAAAGCTTCAACAAAGGCTGTGAGGCAGGCCACTGAAAAATGGCTGATGCGGTTGGCATCGAGTCTGGACGTTTATCATGCCTACTTCAAGCAGTGGATTAGTGACAATGTCTGGGAGTTGCCTCAGGCGAAGGTATCCAAGGTGGACCAGGAATATGATTCCAACCGGTGCAGGCGGGATATCCGTGAGAGGGTACCCACATTGAGATACGTGGGTAACGAGGTGCTTGATGAGGAAAGCTTGTTGGCTTCCAACTCAGATGACGACCTGGACTTGGGCTCAGATTCAGGCAAGCTGCTTGAAAGTCCTCGGTCCAGTGCCTCTACGGCATACATGAAGGAGCAGCCTGATGTGAACACAGAAAGGCAGTGTCAAGGTGGCGTAGGTAGGGGTTTGATGCAACTTGTCAGTAAAACCACAGGAATGCCGATCAACCCTGAGACATTGTCACTGCAGCAGGGAGTTAAAAACGCTGGACTTTCTCGGGTTTCTTCACCCAGTGAGATGAGCGGAGTAATGCCTGATCGAGCTGAACCGTTGCAGAGGTCAGACGCGTGTGTTGGGGCATCTTTGCTCACGGATGCTGATAGACCTGCTGAAAAAGAACCGGTACAGAGGTCAAAGGAATCTGTTGGGGATTCTTTGCCCACAGATAAACAAAGACCTGTTGGTGCTTCTTTGCCCACATATAAACCAAGACTTGTTGGGGATTCTTTGCCCACAGATAAACAAAGACCTGTTGGGGCTTCTTTGCCCACAGATAAACCAAGACTTGTTGGGGCTTCTTTGCCCACAGATAAACAAAGACCTGATGTTGAAGGAAGGAGGCAGGGATCTCATCAACCACTTGTGGTTCGCCCATCCACGAGCGGAGTCTCAAGAATAGTGGCTGAGACAAACCAGGAAGGGGAGTTAATTATTACAATCCCTGGAAAGCGAAGGAGGGAAGATGAGGTCCTTGGGGAGTCATCGTCTGTTGTTGCCAGTTCTGGTCCTATGAAGCGCCAGACTCGAAAAGGGTATAAGCCATGTGTGGTTCCAGGATGTACCGGTCCTACTGGATTTGTGAAGCTGCACGCCTACAGGTACCACATACTGGGAGTTTTTGATGAACATTTACCGGCATTTGAGGATGCAGTGGTAAGAAGACGTGTGGCAGCACTGAGGCAAGCAGCAACGTGGCTCTTGGTCAAGGTGGCCACCCTCGACGATTTGGTCAAGTACGTGGCTATGCAAAAGCTTCTTGATAGAAAGGACACTACAGAAATTACCGAGGCCCAGAGGAAAGCCATGGACGGAATCTGTAATTTTTTTAATGTTATGGCACCGACAATGTATCAGTTGGACCCCCCAAACTGTCCTGCCGTCTTGGTCCATTGGAAGGCTTTAGTGCTTATGGCTGCATCCCTTCAGGAGGATGAGAGGAAGTACTGGAGAGACATTTTCGGTGCTCCTCAGGTTTCAGAGGTGGAGGCAACCCTTGCGGTGGGCCCGAAGGCTGTTGATTGTCATTTCCATCCGGACCGATTGGCTAGAAGGTTGGGAGTCCAGACATCTTGCCCCGTCGTGGATATCTGGGAAAGGGGACAAGTGGAAAGGGAAGAAAGAGTTTCCCTAAAAGGAGAAGTCGCAGTGTTCTGTGACCCGGCTACATTTCCTTCGGTCGCATATATTGCCGAGTTACCCTCATCCGTTGGCGTCGCTGTAGGAATCCACCCACGTCTAGCCAATCAGTCGCAAGACAACTTGGATGAATGGATTGGTCACATGAAACATCTGGTCGGGAAAGAACGGGTTGTTGGTTTTGGAGAGATCGGATTGGATCTGACGGAGCCAGAGAAAGATTGGCATCAGAAAGAGCACGATATTTGTTAGGGCTGTGTTGCTCAACAAACCAGGAAAAGGCCCTTAGTCCCTCTTCCACACCTCTGGCAGGAAACTTTTCAGTTAAAGTGGGGAGGAGTGTTGTGATTTATGGATTTAGTAGATTTAACATTGAGCGATTATTACGAGTGGGTTATATCTTGGGACGAAAAGGCGCGAATCGCTCTCTTTCTGGCTAGGATTCAATGAGAATAGACGTTTAATTACACAGTTCTTGATTATTATAGTTTGCGGAATCACTCATCTTGTTTCTATTCACGTTAATTGTTATCAGTTATTGTTCACTGTTATTAACCCTTAGTTACTAGCAATCTCTAAGGAATAGAGTTAAGAAATCACTTTATCAACAATAGTGCAGAATCTTTCAATGAAACAACGAAACACAAATATTCTTGATTCGTACAAATAAATTTAAAATGTATACACATCCAATTTAAGTGAGTGTACAAGTAACAAAAACCGCAAAGTATGAACGCGCGGTAAAAACTACCTCGCGAATATATATTACGAAACGATAATTCAAATTCTTCATGTACCATCACGTTATTTACGAACAAATCTACATGTGCGTAAAAAATTAAAGTTAATTATATTGTATAATCAACAAATACTAACTTGAACTTAAATGAAGATCTCCGAAACAAAACGCAAGACGCAATGTTTGTGTTCGATAATTTTTAAATCTTTTATCCGATCAAATTTTAATTTTTGTCCCCTTATATGGCATTTTTGTAGTAAATCCAACACAGAAAAACTAGAAAAGATACAGTTTAGAGCCCTTAGAATTGTTTTTAATGACTATGAATCTAGTTATGATACACTACTAAAAAAGGTTAACAGTACTACTCTTCACTTTAACAGGTTACGACTCATTGCGTCAGAAACATTTAAATGTAAACACAATCTTTCCCCAGAATATCTTCAATCCTTGGTTAAAGTTAAATCCTCTACCTATAATTTCAGATATTCAAACATCCTTGAGACACCACAAGTAAGAACAACAAGGTATGGCAAAAATTCCTTTCGTTTTGAGGCTGTACAGGTGTGGAACAGCCTCCCAGAGGATATTCGCACAGTCGACAAATATAAAGACTTTGTACGGCTGATCCGCACCTGGACAGGCTCAAAATGTAAATGCGCCATGTGTGAGTAACCTGCTTCTCACATTTTTTGCTTGCTTGCTTGTGTTTTGCTGTCCTGCTTATATTATTTATTTATCTGTCAGTTAACCCCTTGTTTATTATCCTTGTATATAGTGTAGCTGAGTTTCTTGTGTGCTTAAAAAAAATAAAATAATAAATAAACATGTATATATGTGTATATATGTGCTATGTAGATGTTTTTTTCATGTGATTAAATACTAGAATGCTTTTTATACTCCCTTCTTGTGTGTTTGTTAAAATGTTATAAACATGTATATATGTGTATATATGTGCTATTTATTTGTTGTACTATGTAGTTATTGTGCATGTGCTTATATATGCTTTTAAACATGAATTGTGTGCTATACTTGTTTGAATATCTTAAATTTTAATATAGGTCTGAAATGCTTTGTTTGTACAAATTATAAGTGTATAACATATGTGTTGATTATGAACTGATGTAAAACAGCTCCAATATAGTTCTTAGGTATATTTCCCTTTGTCATATCTATGTGTAACTTACAAAATATTATGCTTTTAATGAACATTTTTTACTAAATTTTGTGTTTTATATGCTCTAAATATGTCCTTGTAGTATAAATGCTTATATAACATGCTTAATCTTTCTTTCTTTCAGCTCAATATACACTTGTTATATATATACAATTGTTTTGTCGGGAAAAAGCTCATGAGCTAATGTTTATTGTTATTCACATCCGACGTTAAATAAAGATTCTTGTATCTTGTATCTTGTATCGAACGCCTCATTTAACTTGGCCGCCGGAACATTTCCTTAACCGAACGAAATTATCGTTTTTGAACGAAAACATTTACAACCACAACGGGCCGTTGTCGGCTCGCTATCGGCAAAAACAAGCACAAGTTGCATATTAATTATTGACCATATTTATGTTTTATGGTACGAATATATGTATTTTGTAATATTTCATTAAACACGTTGCCTGTAAAATGACTTTTTTGGTAGTTACATATATCGGGCGGCGAAACGGATTAACATCGGATAGACATCGTGCCGATTTGCCGATATACCGTTTTGCTACCAATATCTATCCGATAGTGGTGTGCTGGCTGGGACAAGACAAACTTTGAACTGTCGCGATTATTTAATACTTCGGAAAGTGTTGTGTCAAACATTTTTATTCCATGGGTCTTGTTCATGGAAAAACAGTTGAAAGAAATTAACATATGGCCATCTCAAACTTTAGTCCACTATTTTGCCCCAAGCAGCTTCAAGAGACTGTACCCCAAAACACGGGTCATAATTGATGGTACTGAGTGCCCAATTAAAAAGCCCAAAAATCCAACAGCTCAACAAGCCACTTTTTCGACTTACAAGAACCGAAATACAGTTAAGGTTCTGGTTGGCAGTATCCCCGGGAGTCTTATTTCTTCTGTGTCTCCAGCCTATGGAGGTGCTACAAGTGATAGGCAAATAGTTGAACGGAGTTCACTGACCAGGCTTTGTTCCAAAAAATGACAGCATAATGGCTGATAAAGGTTTCAATGTGCAGGACATTTTTGCACCACATGATGTGCATATTAATATACCAACCTTCTTTAAGAAGCAGAACAGAATGTCGAATGAAACTGTTTTTAAAGATAGAAAAATTTCAAGTTAACGTGTTCATGTAGAAAGAATTATTGGTCTTGGAAAAACATACAGAATTTTAACTGAACCTCTGCCTGCAACAGAGACTAAGTTGTCATCTGAGATCATATTTGTTTGTTTCATGCTATGTAATTTCAGAAATGGCATTGTGTCTACATATGCATAAAGATTTGCTACAGTCAATTTCTATGTTGCTATTAAGAGTATTAAATTGTCAATTTTGTATTGTAAATAACCATTCTGATTATAAACATGTCAGATGAGCACTCTGGTTATGAGTGTTAAGAAGTACATTTAATGACAGTAATAGAGCTAATGGACATGTGTTTGGTAGTCTGATTATTTTGTGGTCATTTATTTTGTTAAGTTGATGTATTACATGTGATTGCTTAATAAGGTTCTTAAATATTGTTTTTGTTACTTTCGCAGCTGTTATAATGCAATATGTATTTGAACTGTCAAGGCTAAGAATAGTTTTGACCTTAAATGATTTCTGGTCATTCACACACTGTATGCTTATCTTGTAATTCCAGTCTCTCATACACATGTAAATAACAACAGGTACCCCACATTAAGTTTGAGCTGTAATTAAAAACATTACAAGAAAAAAAACTAATTAAATTTCACCCTTTTTGCTTTGTTTCTTGAAATATGATTCAAATCTTTTGCGAAGACGGAAAAAAATATCATGCCAAAATACTAAAACAAAATTATATTTTATACAAAAAGTCATCTGTAGACAAGAAGCAAAAGACTTCTGATTAAATTTAAATTATTCTTGAGGTTGTTTATGAACGCTTTCCAGAAACAACAAACTTTATACTCATGCAGGTCTGTTCAAACAACACAATTTTTAATAAAACAATTTATTTGAACACACATAATGACATATACATATTTGTGTCGTGTTCAGTGAAAATAGAGCAAAATGCATGTGCGTAAAGTGTCGTCCCAGATTAACCCGTGCAGTCCGCACAGGCTTTTCAGGACGACACTTTCAGCTTTAGTGGCATTTTTCGATTAAAGGAAGTCCCTTTTTACTGAAAATCTAGTTTAAGCGGAAAGTGTTGTCCCTGATTAGCCTATGCGGACTGCACAGGCTAATCTGGGACGACACGTGACGCACATGCATTATGCCAAATTTTCTCAGAACACGACACATATAATCAAAAACACATTTCATGATATTTCATTCATTACAAAATGCATTTATTTACAAATTTTGAATACCAGGTAATGACTTTTTTGTTATTTTTTTTTAGAACATTTATTTACACATTTTTATAAAACAACTTGTTCAAAAGTGCTGGTTTGAAATATTTTTTTTTTAAATAACTCAAATTTGCACACCATCTCAGAAATAAACTCCTCATTTCTTGTTACTCTGATGTAAACAATGTCAGTTAGAGTATACACAATTAAATCACAATATTTCCGCTCAGAGCAGAACAACTGTCCCTGGATTTGAAAATAATATGGATGTTTTTTTCTAAGGACAAGTTTTCCATTGACTTCTTTCAATTATGGCACAGTAACTGAATTTATGAGTTTATTTTTGGCACTGAAAGGACATTTCACCACGACAATCAAGTCCTTGCTGACAATTCCATCAGGAGATGCTCCTAAGAATGGATGAGTCCTTGAAACAGTGATGCCGCACGCCTGAACTTTAACGTTTCGTGCACTTTCATATATGTGAATTGCAGTTTTTCAAATTTGCAACCATTGCGCATTGCTTCATTTTGTTTGCTAACTTGTCCCGAGACCATTGTGGATGCCAGTGCGGGTAAATTGGCTTTTTCTGTTGCACTACATATTCTGTGGTAGTTGGACGACTGGATTCTTTTGCCACGTTCCTCAAACCAGCAATCATTTGTGTTTGTCCCCTAGTCAAAACTTCCAGTTCAGAGTACTCTTCTGTTGTTATTTCAGTTATTTAAGTCCGCTTGAGAAAGTTTCCTTCATGGGTATTTTCAAAATAATCGTGATCATTGTTTACTGCATACATATTGGCTGGTACATAGGTCTAAAAAATTGGCGTTTTTGAAATTCCTTTAAAGTTCATGCACGTGTTGTAAAAGTGGTCCCGATAATTAGGGGCATTTCGAAAATGAACAGGTCGGGGGTCAAAGTCCTTAATGTCACAAATTTCTGCCCTACCATGTTCAGATCTCTGGCCTTCAGAGGGGACCCTGTATGTTTCTTGGCTCTATGGAATGCCTGTACTTGCTCGGTACACGAAGACTCCACCTTCACATCTCCTGTTTTAACAAATTTCAGGCATGCATACAGAACAGTTCTTACATGTTTGCAATGTCCAAAGGGACCCTTCCCTGCTCCACATTCACACTGAGCCTCGTGCACTATTCCATGTTTTGTAAATGAAATGTCTACCACATAATTTATCTTTTTCTTCATTTCTGCCCTTCATGCACTTTTTACAAAGTCAAGACTTTCTGCGGAAAACAGTCGAAGATACATTAAAAATTTGTCATTGTACAGGGCAGTTACAGTCTCATCAAACTCAACTTGAAAGCGTTCCAGATAATCAGTGGCTTTCTGGCGGTCAATGGGGGCCATCTGCATGTCACTGTTTATGTCCTTGTATCCACTGGTCACTGGAAGGCTCATTCTAAATTCTGGCATAAGGTCCTCACAGTTGTTGAAATTCTGGTTTCGGTCATAGGCCTCTAGTCTGAAACAATTATGCAAGTCTAAATGATCAAATATGAACATACAATAATTTTTCAGTAACCATAAAAAACTTGTATTAGTAAAAAATTATGTGTCTACATCTACATCTACGGTGTATTCCCGAACAATCAATCATGATTATAATTGGGAGGCGCGTTGTCAGGGAAATCAGTGTAAGTCAGTTAAAAAGTGCATCTAAAAGAGAAAGTAGGTGAGATATATACAGTAAAGTAAGAATATTCCAGAAGTGCAGTGTTAGGTTAAAAATAAGATAAAATCAGGGGCTACATACGTAGAATTTAACCTCCCCGAGTCTCGTTTTGAAGGTATCGAGATTGGGGCTTGATTTGACCATGTATTGAAGACCGTTCCAATACCTTATAGTTCGGGGAAAGAAGGAGGTCATGTGATAGTGGGTGCGTGATTGGGGGATTAAGAAGTTTAAATTTCTTGTAGGGGTAAGGTGACAGTGATCCACGTTGACTAGCTGGTGTTGGATTTAATATAGCATGGTGAGGGAGTTGGTCATGCGGCGTTGGGCAAGGGTGTTCCAATGAAGGGTCTGTAGCATAAGGGTGACACTACTGATGTATGAATAGTCATTCATGACATACCGGGCTGCGGCGCGTTGGACGCCTTCTAGTTTATTTGCCAAGTAGTTTTGCCAGGGATGCCACACAACTGAACAATATTCAAGTTGTGGGCGTAAATATGTGTTATAGGCAGCTTCCGTAACCTTGATATTTTGTGTCCTGACGTTTCTCTTAATGAAGTGGAGGGAGTTTTTGGCCTTAAGGGATATGTTATTGATGTGCTTTGACCAGTTTAAGTCCTTAGTTAGGGTTACCCCAAGGTACTTGGCATTGACAGTTGACTTTAGTTCGATATTATGGAGGGTGTAGGGAAATATGATGGGGTTTCTTTTTCTAGTTACACGTAACACCTCGCACTTATCAGGGTTAAATTCCATTGCCCAATCTTTTTCCCATTGTTCTAGTTGGTAGAGGTCATTTTGGAGGTGTACTGAATCGGACTGAGACTTGATTGTCAGGTAGACTACAGTGTCGTCAGCAAATAAACTAGAATTACTTTTTGTGCTGTCAGGGAGGTCTTTTATATATGTCAGGAAGAGGCAGGGACCTATGACTGACCCTTGTGGGACACCAGACATAACCGGGAGTTCATCCGAGATATGACCCTCAACCGCAACTCTCTGTGTACGGTTACTGAGGAAGGATCTTATCCAGGATGTGACCTCTAAGTTCACCCCAAGTTTGGATAATTTGTGGATGAGCTTGTGGTGATCGACCTTATCGAATGCATTGGAGAAATCCATTACGATTACGTCAGTTTGTTGACCATTTTCTAGAGAGTCAAATAGTTCTTGGGAAAAACTAATCAGCTGTGTCTCGCAGCTACGTTTTGACCTAAATCCATGTTGAAAAGGGGAAAGGAGCTGGTGCTTATCAAAGTGGGACATTAGGTTTGAGACAATAATGTTTTCCATCAGTTTAGAGACAATACATGTAAGTGATATGGGTCTGTAATTACTTGGTTTTGACCTTGATCCGTTCTTGAACACAGGGGCTATGGTTGCTTTCTTCCAGTCTGGTGGAACAATACCTGAGCTAAGGGATAATCGGAATATCCTACAAATGATGGGTGAAATCTCTTTGTGAAGTTCTTTTAGGATCCGTAGGGAAATCTGGTCTGGGCCGGATGCTTTACTGGGGCAGAGACCACTCAAGAGTTTGTCCACACCTTCTTCTGTTATAGTTATTGAGGGCATTTGAGACTTCACCTTGTTTATAAGGGTGCTGCAGGCCTGCTTTAGGCTGAGGGGCTGGGGCCGAGAGAATACAGATTCGAACTGTCTATTCAGGATGTTGGTTTTGTGTGGGTGATACCTTCTGACTTGAGTGGTGACACTCCGAAGTTTTCGGACTTGTTGTGTTTGACAAAGCTATAAAATTTTTTGCTTCTTCCTGGTTGTGAGAAACCCTCAAAGATAACCGTTTCTAGGTAACGCCAATAGGAATTTCTTATTTGGCTTTGAATGGAGGCCTTTATGGTTTTGAACTGGGAAGTTAACTTTTGGTCTGCAGACTTTTTTATTTTTGATTTGTTGGTATAATCTGTCTCTTCGTCTGATGAGTCTTATAATTGACGGGTGAGCCATGGCAAGTCTTGTCTGGTCTTTGTCGTTTTTGTCGGGATATGGGTTTCGCATAGATTGTTAAATTTAACTTTGAAGTCCGTCCAGGCAGTGTCGGGGTTTGTATAATTAGTAGTTAGAAACTCCATACGAAATTTGTCAATGTCTTGTTTCAGCTGTGACCAATTAGCACGTTTGTAAAGTGGGATTTTTCTTTCAGGTTGGAGTTTACGACCCTTGTTGATTTGTATTTCATGAAAGATTATGTCGTGGTCGGAAGTGGCAAGACTGGGTAGGGTTTTAACGGTACAGATAGCTAAAGGCAGATTGGTTAGAAATAGGTCGAGGATGTTCGATTTTCTAGTGGAGATTTTGACTACGTTTTGAAGGTTATAGGTGACCATGTTTTCTAGAAAATCTTCATACGCTTCCTTGTGTTTGCAGGTAGGCTTAAGGGATTCGTCTGTCCAGTAAATGTCAGGTAAGTTAAAGTCTCGTAGGAGCCAGATGATGCTATTCTTGTGGTGAGTTTTAACGATGACCATAGCTCATCAAGGGATTCTTTGTCACCCTCACGGGGATGGTAGTATGATCCTATGTATATGGATCTTACTCCGGGAATGGTAACCTTTGCCCAACATAAGTTGTATTTGGTTTTTACATCTGGCTCTTCTTGGTTTACCAGGGATTTGGCAATGGCTATAAGGACCCCTCCACCCTGGGAGTGTGTACGGTCATCTCTGTATACATCGTAATTGAGGGAGTCAGGAAAGATCTCGGAAGTGTGAATATCCGGTTTGAGCCATGTCTCGGTGCAACATATTACAGGTTTAGTTTGATATATTACCTGGTGTAGGTCAGGGATCTTATTTTTAATTGACCTACAGTTAATATTGAGAACTGATATTCTCTGACTTACGTTTCTAGGTTTGGAAGGCTTACGATCATTTGATGAGACCGGCGTAGAAGTGGCCTAGGGGGATTTGAACTGTTTGGGGGTAGAGGGAAAATCACTTACTTCGGGGCTGCTTACTTGTTGGGTAGGTGAAACAGTCTTAGGGGAAAATACTAGGTTGTTGTAAATATTTGTATCACTAAGGGAGTCTAGGGAAGTAGCTAGGTATAGAGAATAGTTCATACTGCTGCATATTATGCAGTGCCAGCTGAACTGGGAGTCAGACAACCTATCATAGGTTTCATCTCCAATATCTTGGCTGCAAATGTGGAACCATTGTTCACATGTGTCACAGGCAATACCTTTCTCAGTCCATGACACGTTGGCGTTACACTTACCACAAGAGTACTGGGGAATACCAACAGCAGGGCCAGGGTTGGGTTCGATGTCTGCAGACATACTTGCCAATAAGCAGAATAAATATAGGCATGACAAGTCACAACTTACAAGTTTCTTAGTTGTTCTCCTGGTTGGTTTCATCGTAAGCAAAACACCAAGTCTGAAAGACTTGCTCAGGATTGAGGAAGACATAACGTGACTTCTGTCAATATATGTATCTGTATGGGTCTGAGTATTGTTTATTTTATTGTATTTGCTTAATGAGATGAGACAAACAGTCCAAAGACAGAACGCATACAAACTGAGATTCATAGTAATGCAGTACTCGGATTACCGGAAGTGTCCGAAGTACACAATAAAATGTTCGGCTTCTTGTTTCAAAAGTAGTTTACTCAGATATTAATTAAGTTCTGGTTAGTATCATTAGTATTCAATAGAATCTTACCACCAACACCAAAAGAAATTGTGAGACGATGGGTAGAAATGTGAACATTGTTTTAATTGGTGAGAGCACTGGAAAGACGTGACTGATTCCCGACGCATGCGCATAGAAACACTGTGACACTTATTGTGTCAGAACAATAAGTAATACATAGTCAGCATAGAGTCTACACATTTGTAGAGTCCCCTAAATTTAATTTAGAACAAGGGTGGGTGTTGTTGTAAAAAGTTTTGTCTTCTAAAAAACAACTTAAGTATACATGTATTTTCCCCCACCCAACCTTTCACCAGAATTTACATTAACTTGTAAATAAGATATTAAACAACAAACCTTTCAAACAGTGATGTAAAATATAAAGAAATGAATGCTGTATGCTTGTTTTCAAAGCCTTTAAGCTGATTTGCTTTTTACAAAAGACCGCGCAGGAATTTTCACGAAATGAATCAAATTAAAACGTGGTTTCACTTTACCTCTCGATTAATTCCTTTTTTCGTCCAGATAACTTTGCATTTCTCTTTCTTAATTCTGTTCGAAGTTGTCCTAAAGATAAGCTGCTAAATTGTGAAGCCATAGTTTAAGACTTATCGTATATACTATCATAAAATTATCGTAAAAGATTGTGTGTAACTCGGTTAATCGCCTGTCAAAATATGCGGAAGTAAACAATGGGAAAGAACAATGGACCTATTCGACAACAGCGCCACCTTTACGGGCACCTGCAAGACAGAGGAAGATAATCCACTAAACTTCCCCATTCATATAAGCGCATATAGAGAAGGTTGACATAATCATCGTTTTTATTGATAATCATGAAATGTATCAAATATAATTTTACTATTTATGTCTGAATAAAACATAAGTATGCGTGGAAATTCATTTTTGGAACGATTATATTGTTGTTATTATTTATTTTTACTAAAAACGAGCTCTGGAGTGGAACGTACACTATCTACGAGCTCGGTATGTGGTTACCACAAAAATCTCTACTAAACGCATCTTCACGTCCATTTTAGATACAAAATTTCAAAAATGGAAATTCTTTTAGAATAAATTAAATTTAATGAAAAAACACAAATAAGGGTGAAAACAAACAACAAATTTATCGCTTTTTGTTCGCAACATATAGTAACTGATTTTAACCTTAATATATCTGTACAAACTTACCTTGTTACACAACAAATAAATTCATAAATCTAATTGTTTTATTTAATTGTTCACACCAATTTTGACACTTTTGTTTCAGCATTTTAAACCTGGTGTTTAATTGCACCGTTGTTCGTCACAAGCATATTATCTCGTTATGATCGGAGACTGCCAAGACAATTACACAGAAAACATGCCGGTGTCATAAACATAGGGACCTATACTTTAATTGGGTCCCTGCATAGACCACATGTGGCAGACTTTATGATACCTCCATGTCATCTCTTGGCATATTGAGCAGTCATATTGAGCAAGCCAAATATTAAAGCCAAAATACGTAACATTTGCTTTAAAGCGATCTTTTCACGCTTTGGTAAATTGACAAAATTGAAAAAAGTTGTTTCAGATTCGTAAGTTTTCGTTTTAGTTATGATATTTGTGAGGAAACAGTAATACTGAACATTAACCATGTTCTAATATAGCCATTATATGCATCTTTTGACGATTTTAAAACCTAAAAATTATAAAGCGTTGCAACGCGAAACGATTGAATAATTTGGAGAGTTCTGTTTTTGTCGTTAAATTTTGTGAAACTACGAAGATTGCTTATATAAGGTATAAAATACGTCAAGAACGTGTACTCGGCGGAATAGCTCAGTAGGCTAAAGCATTCTTACTTCAGGACTCTGGCAGGACTCCAGGGGTCACTGGTTCGAAACCTGCTCCGGGCAATGTTCTTTTCCTTTTTTTAATTTTTTTTCTTGATTTTTTACTGGAGCTTTTACGATCCAATGTTTACATTTATCAATATAAAGCATTTAATGAACAAGTTAAAAAAAAATGCCAAAATATGTGAAAAGGCCCCTTTAATAATTAATTTAACATATTAAAAAAAGAAGATATTTGTCCGAAACGGATTAACAGGAACATGTGTATTTATATGTTAGCCAGTTTAATCATAATAATACAGTGCTTTTTAACTTTAAATTTAAAATATTGTTCAATATTACCGCTACACATATACCGCTTATATGAATTCCACCTCTTTTTGCCAACCAGTGGGTGGAGTCTTAACTTTGCAGGTGCGTGTGACGTCACGCGTTAACTCGTCTATTAGGCGACCTTCACCATTCATATAAAAAAACAATCCTATCACATTGTAGCGGATCCGTGGTCTTGTGGTAACACTCTGGCTTCGCAATCCAGAAATCGCTGGTTCGATCCCCCGCTGCACTTAACCTACTAACTCGTCTTTCGCATGAGACGTTAAACCGAGGTGCAGTGTACTAGGTGCTATACACCGGGCACTAAAAAGAGCCAGGGTCACCTCTGGAACGGGGTGTCTCCTGTATCTTGCACTATCCCCCGTAACCAACTAACACGTCTTTCTGGGGGCGATGGCCATATGGGAGACAATCCCGGTGCACTCGATAAAAAACAAAACAACAACAACATTGCATCTATTTCTCCCAAAAACCTATGCCCAACTGTAGTGACAACTACTAAAATAATAATATAAATTCCTGATGAAATCATATGCAATGCAGCTTAAAACTAAAAATAGTTTTTACCAATATGATATGAATAGCATATATATACAGGCATATAAACGGTCATTGATCATTTCAACATTCAAACATATACAATTAAGTAGACAAAGTACAAGTAACAATCTTTAAAGTAATATTACAGTATGGGCATTTTTCACTGTTGAATTGAGCTGAAAAGAATTAACAGGTCAAAAGAATTAGTTAAAATGTGGTAACTGACCAAAAATCTACAACTCATCTTCTACCAGTTGTTTATAAAAAATATAAATTATATTATTTCGATATTTTACATGACTCACCCAGTCCTCTAAGCCGAAATGATCCGTAAAACAAAATTGTGTCTTTGTGTCGTGTGAACGAATCTGCATGAAAACTACATTTAGTCTCACATCGTACATCGAATCAGTTCTGCAGTCAGTTGTCAAAACGAAAGTACGGTTGATATTCAACTGAATTATTTTTTTCTTTCCGAGATATTGTTTTAGTATTTTGATGCTGCATTAACAAATATTAGTGTGTATGAAGTGAAAACATCAATAAAAAACAACGGTTGCGATAGACACCTATATACTGTTATATGCCCATTATATCACTTTAAAGAGGCCTTTTCACAGATTTCGGCATGTATTGAAGTTTGTCATTAAATGCTTTATATTGATATATTTAAACATTGGACCTAAAAATCTCCAGTTAAAAAAACAGTAATACAATTTAAAAAAGGAAAAAAAAGTAACCCTCAACTGGGCTCGAACCACTGACCCCTGGAGTCCTGGAGTAAAAAGTCTTCCGCTTAAACCACTCGGCCATCCGTGCTCATGCTATGAGTGGTTGTATTTTTTTTTACTTTATATAAGCAATCCTTGTAGTTTCACAAAATATAACGACAACAAATGAACTTTCCCAATTATTCAATCGTTTCGCGTTGCAACGCTTATAATGTTCAGATTTTCAAACCGTCAAAAGATGCATATAATGGATATTTTAGAGCATGGGAAATGTTCAGTATTACTATTTTCTCACAACTATCATAACTAAAACGAAAATTTGCGAATCTGAAACGAATTTTTTTAATTTTGTCAATTTACCAAAACGTAAAAAAGCCCCTTTAAAGGCGTTCGTATTATTTCCAGTTGTGTTTAATGAAGTGCGTTAACAGTTATGTTTTAATTGTCAAAAGCAATCGAAATAACAAGAAAATATATAAATAAATAACAATTCTAAAATGTGTTGTTCCCATTTTAAATAAATTTTAAATTATACAATTTAAATAGCACATGTACTGTTATTTATTTCCAGAACAGAAAACACTCAACAACACAATAATACAGTTATGGTGCCTAAGCTGACCGATGCCTTTAACACGAGGGCACTGGTTGAGCGACACATCATGGAAAACCACCTGCATTCAGGTTGATCAAATACTCAACACGTGAATATTGAATCTAGGGCAATTAAAAAGCAATGGTCAGTTGCGATACCATAACTTTCTTCCGACTAATAAAAGCTTTCCGAAATCGACATGAGGAAACCCGGCTCCTCGGAGTCTGGGATACAAATTCCACATCACCATGGCTACCAGATTCCCCGTCTCGCCCCTCCATTCCAGAATACCCAGCATCTTGGGGTTTGGGAGTTAAGGAGCACACACCAATATATTCATGGACGTGGCGAAACCTTTTGTGATGCCAGAATGGTGTTCCCACAACTACTATGAATTAACTCGTCAACTCAAACAGGAAATCTTTTTCAGTTTTTTGTCGTTCGGAAACTGGAAAAGAATCACATTATCTTTTCCAGAACGTGATTTACAGCGAAAGGCCGCACAGATAACCATTTTCCCTATTACTGTGAAAACAATTTCACGAAAATATCAATAGAAACGAAAAAAATAAAACCCGAATTCTGATCTATCGCTTATCTTCTAAGCGGACGCGAAAATGCTTGTTCAGCTCTGACGTCACACAACAGGGGAAACAGGGGAGATAAGCGAATCAACGCTTTGCGAGTTACGATTATAAAAGTCAACAAAATCATCTTTTTTTCAGGTTAAACACAACACGCAGACGTTATTTTCCCGATAATTTAATCATATTTCAATGTAAATAGCGTTTAATATATTGACTTTGGATTTTCTTTAAAATGGACCTTTAAGAGAATATTTCTATGCAGAAGACGCTGAACATAGAACCAGGGAAGATGAGCATCAATACGAAAAGAAGACCTCGACGTGGACTCCAAAGGCTGGCCGCGACAAATGGCTGGACACATATATACAAGCGGTCAAAGACGACATCATTTGCGGATTAAAACGAAAATTTAAATATAATCTGAACAAATCGGAAGAACAGGCAATCAAAGAATTACTCCACGACGACGACATCGTTATTCGGCCTGCCGACAAGGGGTCGGGGATAGTGATAATGGACAGAGAAGACTATGTCAAAAAGTTGAAGTGTGAAATGTCGGACAGTGACACATACGTCGACGTGGCGGATGATAAAACAAGAATTGTGGAAAACAAAGTGAAAAAAAGTGGCCGATACTCTTTACAAGAAGGGGTCGATCGACAGTGACCTTAAAAGGTATCTCACCAGCAGCGGTGGAACTTCCGGTAAGCTACAGGGCAACCCGAAGCGTCATAAACCTAGGATGCCTCTCCGCACTATTGTAAACGGCCGTAATCACCCGACAGAGAAGATGGCGGAAATAGTGGAGAATGAACTGCGCGATCATGTGACGTCACTTCCGTCGTATGTGAGAGACACAACCGACTTTCTAAACAAAATAGCACAGATACAGCAGCCGTTACCAGACGGTACCATCATATTTTGTTAGGATGTGAAGGCTCTTTATCCCAGCGTACCAAGAGAAGAGGCTCGTGCTGCAGTAACTGAAGCTCTCAATCGGCGAATGCAACCGGAAGTACCAACCGACGACATGATCATAATGACGGACACTGTCCTAAATAACAACACCATTTCGTTCAATGGAGACCACTACATGCAAAATGAAGGAACTGCCATAGGATCGCACTTAGGTATGAACTTCGCGTCGACCTACATGGGGGCCTGGGAGAAAGAATTATTTTCGAAATCAAATAAACATCCAATAGCTTACTTCCGGTTCGTTGATGATGTTTGGGGCTTGTGGACACATGGTTTGGAGGCACTAAAGACATTCCATGCGTTTGCAAATAAAATCCATCCACGAATACAGCTCGAGCTCCGCTACTCCACAGAGCAGCTCGAATTCCTAGACACTATGACGTCAATTCGAACAGGAAGGCTGGTTTCAGACTTATACACCAAACCAACAGTTAGGCACCTCTACCTGCACAAGGACTCGTCTCATACCGAGTGTACGAAGAAGGCCATTCCGTACGGCTTAGGTGTGAGGCTGAAACGAATATGTTCGGAAGAGACGGTCTACAAGAAACACAGAGATGAGATCAAAGAACAACTACTGAAGCGAGGATACAATGGCCGATTCGTTGAGACAGAACTGAAGAAAGTTGATAGCAAGAAGCGAGAAGATCTGCTGCGTAAAACGGTGTCTTCAAAAAGTACTTCTAGGGTACCGCTCGTTATTACTTTCTCCAGAGCGCTACCAAATGTCGGCCATATCCCCCGGAAACACCTGCCCACACTCCACACTTCCGATCGAATGAAAAACCTATTTCTGGAACCCCCGTTAGCAGCATTCAGAAGAGACTGCAACCTCGAAGACATATTGGTTCATAAAAAACACAACCGAATGTTTTTCCGGGCTCCAAACAGGAGCGGACCTTGGGTGGCGCAGAGGTGCGCAATCTGTATGTGCATGATGGAGGCCGAAAAGTTTAGCGACACCACCGGCAAAAGCTACAATGTGCGGAACGAGGTCACCTGCAAATCCACCAATGTCGTCTACGCTGTACACTGCGAACGATGTAAGACCTTTGTATACGTAGGGGAAACGGAAGATACCCTGTACCAGCGACAACACCTTAACCTGTCCCGGATGCGGACTCGACACAATTACCCGGTTGCCGAGCACTTTTACTCAAACGGCCACAGCTTCGACTTCCGGATCATGGGACTCGAAAAATTAAACGGATCGGACGAGTACCGTAACACCATTGAACAACTTTGGAAGCGTAAACTGAGGACGTTCAAACCATATGGACTAAACAGTTTAACACAAAGGACTAATAAAAATGGCGCGCAATGTAACGTTCAATAATATAACGTCACTTCCGCTAAACATGATATGCTTCACAAATAAATGCCGCTGAAGAAGACCGAGAGGTCGAAAGCTACGGCAAATTTAATAGCTTTTAGCCGTTTATAAAAAATAAAACGCTTTTATTAAATTTGCCGTAGCTTTAAATATATATATATATATATATATATATATATATATATATATATATATATATATATATATATATATAATAAAGTCGCTTTTAGCCGTTTATAAAAAATAAAACGCTTTTATTAAATTTGCCGTAGCTTTCGACCTCTCGGTCTTCTTCAGCGGCGTTTATTTGTGAATAAGCATATCATCTTTAGCGGAAGTGACGTTATATTATCGCACGTTACATTGCGCGCCAATATTATTCCGTATATATTAATAATATATATTATTCCGTACGGCTTAGGTGTGAGGCTGAAAAGAATATGTTCGGAAGAGACGGACTACAAAAAACACAGAGATGAGATAAAGGAGCAACTACAGAAGCGAGGATACAATGGCCGATTCGTCGAGACAGAACTGAAGAAAGTTGATAGCAAGAAGCGAGAAGATATGCTGCGTACGAAAGTACCTTCAAAAAGTACTTCCAGGGTACCGCTCGCTATCACTTTCTCCAGAGCGCTACCAAATGTCGGCCATATCCTCCTGAAACACCTGCCAACACTCCACACTTCAGATCATATGAAAAACGTATTTCCTGAACCCCCGTCAGCAGCATTCAGAAGAGATTGCAACCTTCAAGACATATTGGTTCATAAAAAACACAATCGGATGTTTTTCCGAGTTCCCAACAGGAGCGGACCTTGTGGGGCAAAGAGGTGCGCAATCTGTCCATACATGATGGAGGCTGAAAAGTTCAGCGACACCACCGGCAAAAGCTACAATGTGCGAAACGAGGTCACCTGCAAGTCCACCAATGTAGTCTACGCTGTACACTGCGAACGGTGTAAGACCTTCGTATACGTAGGAGAAACGGGAGATACCCTGTACCAGCGACATCTTCTTAACCTGTCCCGGATACGGACTCGACACAACAACCCGGTAGCCGACACAAACGGCCACAGCGTCGTAGACTTCCGGGTCATGGGACTCGAAAAATAAAATGGAACCGAAGAGCACCGGAAGACCATCAAACAACTTTGGAAGCGCAAACTGAGAACGTTCAAACCATATGGACTAAACACAAAAGACTAAAATTGGCGCGCAATGTAACGTGCGATAATATAACGTCACTTCCGCTAAAGATGATATGCTTATTTACAAATAAACGCCGCTGAAGAAGACCGAGAGGTCGAAAGCTACGGCAAATTAAATAAAAGCGTTTTATTTTCTCTCTCTCTCTCCGCTCTCTCTCTCTCTCTCGGCTCTCGCGCTCGCGCTCTCTCTCGCTCTCTCTCTCTCTCTCTCTCTCTCTCTCTCTCTCTCTCTCTCTCTCTCTCTCTCTATATATATATATATATATATATATATATATATATATATATATATATATATATATATATATAACAAAGTCTCTTTAAGCCTTGTATTATTTTATTATTTAAACAAAATAAATATATAAATAGTTTCATAAATAGAGTTTCAGAGCATATTGTATTGATTAGTTCTTCAAGGTGGTGATAGCCGTGAGCATGGAAGAGGAACGCTCCTTCACGCGTTTGCTTTCGTGATCTGTTAAAGGACATGCAATAGTCAAAACATGTATTTTTTGATTCCTTTTATACACATCCGGTTCATTTTAACAGTCATTCCAAAAATGGAAAAAAAGTAAAAAAAACAACAACATAAAAACGTTATTCATAAAATTAATTATTTGTAACAATGTCATGGTTGTAACTTATGTGGTGTTTTAAATAATGAACTTTAAGTAGCATTGATTTTTCTATAATTATAATGTAATGGTATTGTAAAGAGTTTCAAATAATTGTACATGCGTGGTACGAGAGTCCACAAGGACGGCACGCGACGTGCCGTGACAGGGCTTCACGAGGCAATCTATGCTCTCAGGGGAATCGTTTACCATACTAATTAATTTATACGTTTAGCAATAATGTGGGCTTATTTCATTTGTTAAACAGATAGTAATGCAATATGTTAAACAGATAGTAATGCAATGTTTTAAATAATTCAATTGTTTTAATTACTTTAAGAGAAAAGCTCTGCGTAAAAAATATATTTTATTGTGCCATGATTATCGAAATGCATGTTATACATGTACTCAAATCCAATGATTTTAAACAAAAGCCGACATGTACATTTGTATCATTATAATAATTATGTTACTAGATCTTTTCATTCTCTCATTAGAGTAGCCAACAATAGCTGTCCGAAGACTATGGCGTGCCAAACGTTGCAAAATTCAATGCTTCCATATGTATGTGGCATATTTGAATATATATCATATGTTGTATAAATTCATATTAATATGGTAAAATCCATATATATGTGGTATATTTGAATATATATGTTATATATTTCCATTTGTGTGTGGTATAATTGCATATATATGTTGTATAAATTCATATACATATGGTAAAATCCATTTATATGTGGTATATTTGAATATATATGTTCTATATTTCCATTTGTGTGTGGTATAATTGCATATATGATAATTTTCACATATATGTTGGATAATTTGCATATATATGTTGGATAATTTACATATATATATATGTTGGATAATTTTCATATATATGTTGGGATAATTTTCATATATATGTTGGATAATTTTCATATATCTGTTGGATAATTTTCATATATATGTCCTATAATTTGCATGCTGGGAAATATTTTAACGGGTATGACTAAACAACGGATATGGCTTTTTCGAGCGTTAAGTGCACAGGTACTTGAAACAGTTGTTTGGTCCTTATATATATAATAAGAGTAAAGGTACCCAACGATGATTTCACAGGTGTATTGAATAACACAATGCAACAGCATATGTCGTTGTGGTTGCCAGCAGGAAGCGTCCATCTATGATAAAACACCTTTTATTTGATGAAAATCGTCCAAGTATGTCCAAAACAGCCAAAAGTTTCACAAATAGCACCCCAAAATCAAAGTGTGTAATTCCTGACGTCCAGCTGTCAGTAATGAATGAAGGCGATTTTCGGTCGATTGTTCACAATTAAACAAGAACTTTGCTATAAACTCCACGTGCGTTTGTCATTTACTCAGTTTGCCATCGAACTACGTCGTTCTTTGGTAACGGCACAACAAAAATACTCAGAAAAAGTAGAAAATACACCAAATATTATATTTTATGTTCAAACTGAATCCATTTTATTGATGGAACGCGGTAAATTATTATCTTGTTATCGATTGGTTGAATAAGTCGTAAATTATAGAACAAGTTTACCAATTTTATTTTCAACCAATGAAAACGTCTTCTGTCCGTAACACCGATTTCTGCCTCAAAATGATGGTCGTGAAAGTGAAAGTGCACTAAATTTGTTGTTTCTTCTGAATTTCCGACTGTTTACCGTTCAACTGGGACTTACGAACGCCGTAGTTCGAAGACAAACTTAGTAAATGAAAAACATTTGTGGAGTTTATAGCAAAGATCTTGTTTAATTGTGAACAATCGACCGAAAATCGCCTTCATTCATTACTGACAGCTGGACGTCAGGAATTAAACACTTTGATTTTGGGGTGCTATTCGTGAAACTTTTGGCTGTTTTGGACATACTTGGACGAGTTTCATCAAATAAAAGGTGTTTTATCATAGATGGACGCTTCCTGCTGGCAACCACAACGACATATGTGTGCATTGTTTGATCTATTATGCTGTTGCATTGTGTTATTCAATACACCTGTGAAATCATCGTCGGGTACCTTTACTCTTATTATATATATATATATAAGGACCAAAAAATTGTTTCAAGTACCTGTGGTTAAGTGCGTTCATCAAACATCATGGCCGACAAAGACATGTGAGTAAAATGATTACGCATTGGTTTCAAATTCCGAGTCTCAAAAGGCAAACAAATATTAAGTTTTGGAGCATTACTACAGTATGCATGTCCACATTTATTATCCTGCAATATTTGTAACATTATGGTGTTTTTTCATTTTGTTTGAGCAGTATCTATTAATTCGGATATGCACACGTCGGCTTATTTTTTTATCATGAAAGACGGTGGTTTAACAAATGCAATTTCCTGTAATTTCATCTTCTTCCAATATTTTTTTTATATAATCTGGAGTATCATCGATTTTAAAGCATGATTTTGCCATTTGTTAAAGAAGTCTCTTTAAGCTAAACTGTATTTTCAGTACATTTGTTGTCAGTATTGATGGAGAGGAGCATCACATCATAGCATCTGCAACCCTTGTAGAGGCCCTGAATTCAGATGGTATGCTTAAACTTATAATATTTGTAACTTGGAAAAAAGCAACACAATTATAATGTCAAATTTGGAATTAATAAGTAAGATTATTGTCAATCAGTTACCAATACTTTAATTTCCATTTTATTCATGTCAAATAAAATATACCTTACCACCTAACTGATGCTCGATTGGTCATTGTCCGCTAGGTTACTAGTTACATGTACCTCGGTTACATGTAAGTATTCTTACATGTACCCCGGGTACTGTAAATATACTCAAACGTACCCAGCCGATTTTAGACTGTACCCGACTGTTTATTCCCGCCCCAAAAACACGCTACCGATTACCGTAATTACAAAACAAAATGCTATTTAAAAAAAAGTATCAATATGCTTGTTGAGTATGAGTTTCGATTATATAGATGCCATTTTAACAGAAAATTGACATAAATATGAAAATAATTAATTTAAACAATAATTGCTAACAACGATCGATTTAGCGCTAAAGTTCCCAGGTATGTATGAGTATATTTGCCGTACCGGGGGTACATGTAAGTATGCTTAAGTGTACATGGGGTACATGTAACTAGTACCCGAGCCGTCAATGACCAATCGAGCCTAACTGACCATCCCATTCCTTATTTACGCTCTTAAAGGGATCTTTTCACGGTTTGGTAAATTGACAAAATTGAAAAAAGTTGTTTCAGATTCACAAATTTTCGTTTTAATTATGATATTTGTGAGGAAACAGTATTAGTTTAAACATATTTATTCAGTAATGTGTTTTACAACATAATGTACAAGCATCTAAAGTTTATAGGATTGGAACGATAGCTAGGCTAGTAGGGTTCCTTTCCTCAATGGTATATTTACAAAACATAGTGGCGGTATTTGCATTCTAAACACAAATCATTTGAATAATCATTCGAGTTTAAACAAGTTTATATGTATAATTGGAACCAACATTGCTAAAATATGTTGAGACCATGTAGTAAGAAAAAGCATATTGCTGGTGTGATTATGATCGAAGAAATTGATTGTGAAAACAAATGTTAAAAATAAGAGAACCGATAGTTATCCCACTCTGAACCTTCCTGAGCCTTCGATGAAAATATGGACTGCATCAAATATTGCATAGTTATCTCTGATTGAAAGATTATCATCTCCGTACAGTAATGTGCGGAGTGATATATCCGTGTATTGTTCTATAGTTCTTACTAAAGTTAATCGTATAGCTGCATAAGATGGACAGATCAGTAAAAAGTGAGTAGTGTCCTCTATTTTTCCGCATTGACAAAGTGGCGATGGAACCAGATTTCTATCAAATAAATGTTTATTAAGAGAACTACAATTAGTTCTTAGACGTGTGTGCAGCACTTGCTGTCTTCGCTTACCATAATAGAACAGCGGATTACTACGAGATTTGTTAAAATCGATGGCCTTTTTAAAGTCAGATATGTTATCAACAAGTTTTGCTTCGTCTGGAAGTGAATTCCAAGCAGCAATTGTTGAGGGCAAGAAGGAATGTTGGTACAGAGAAGTCCTAGTCCGAGCACCATCTAAGTGGGATGAGTTACGCAATGATCTTGTAGATCGCTCGCCAACTGATTGTGGGGACAGTGAGGACAAATATTCTGGACTAAAACCTTTGACCATTTTAAAGAAAAGAATGAGTTTGTGCTTGGACCTTCTTGTGCCAAGAGTTTCCCAGCCAATTTCGTTAGAAAGTAAATTTAAGGACACAAGTCGGGTACAGCCGGAAACAATGCGGGCAGCTTCAGTTTGAATTTTATCTAAATCATTTTTTTCATACATTGTACAATTATCCCATACAACATCTGCATATTCTAGAATAGGTCGAATAAACGTGAAATAAGTTATTTCAAGTGATCTTCGGTCAAGGCGAAAGCGAAGTTTTTTTAGAAGGTTGACACGTGACCAGGCCTTTAATTTAATACATTCAATGTGTTGATGCCAGCTTCCATCATTTGACAGAATAATGCCTAAATGTGTATGACTATTCACTTCGGGAATCGGAGTATCGTACATATTGATAGGAGCATGATAGGGTTTGTCCCTCTTACGCGATATAACAAGTGATTCTGACTTCAATGGATTGAATTTTACCAACCATGTATCGGCCCATTTTGCAATTTTGTCTATATCGCGCTCTAGAACAGCGGCTGCAGAATTAGGATTGTCAACAACGACAAATAAACTAGTGTCGTCTGCAAATAAGTTTATATGAGCTTGAATGTCATTTACAATGTCATTTATATATACAAGAAATAATAGGGGACCAAGAATGGAGCCTTGTGGAACTCCAGCCTTGATTTCGGCTAGGGAAGATGAGGCCCCGGGAACCACTACCCTTTGACGCCTTTGATACAGATAGTTAGAAAACCAGTTCAAAAGTTTATCTTTGATACCGGCGCGTTTCAGTTTTAATATAAGGCCACTATGCCAGACTTTGTCGAATGCTTTGCTTATATCGAAAAAAACTACCCTTACTTCCAATCCATCATCGAGTGCTTTACAAAACGTGTTGTAGAGGTATGTAAGCTGGTTGACAGTAGAGTCACCTGGCATAAATCCGGATTGAAATCTTGTGAAAAAATTAGTATCACGCAAAAAGTTGAATACATGTTTAAAGATGATCCGTTCTAGTACTTTTTCCATGGTATTCAGAAGTGAAATCGGGCGATAATTCGAGGGAATGGAAACGTCCCCTTTTTTGAATATTGCACAAACGTTTGACGTTTTCCAATCATATGGTACTGTTGACGACGACAAAGACATATTAAAGAGATCACAAAGTGGTTGACTTAGTTCATGAGATGCCTCTACAAGTAATTTGTTATTAATACCATCAGGGCCACAGGCTTTACCCAAAGGCAGATTCATAAGAACGTCATTAACTTCGCAAGCGGTTATTACTATAGACGAAATTGTCTGTTGATTTTCAATCGTTGCCAATTCCGGTAAAACGTGACCAGACTCATCTAAAGATGTCTGTTGAGCGAAGAAATTATTAAGTACTTCAGCTTTTTGAAGTTCATCAAAGACCAGTTCGCCAGCGATGTTGACAAGTGGGGGTAAAGTTTTACTAACGTTGACTGTTAGGAAAGATTTCAGGACTTTCCACCAATCACGCGAGGAGTAATTGTTGGATTTTAGTTTGAATGCAAGAGAGTCGTAATAATTTGATTTGGCGAGGCGGACAAGAGAGACTACATCATTACGAAGTACACGAAACCTAGTCCAATTAGATGTGGAATTCGTTGTTTTAGCTTTCCTATAAGCACGTTTTCGTTTTCGTATTTTTAGTTTTATTTCCGATGAGAGCCATGGCGGTTTGGCTGGGCGAACAGTGACCTCTTTGCTTGGTATACAATCAGCTGCAGTGGCAAGTACAGTGTTAGTAAGAGTTTTAGTAAATGTGTCGATATTGTCACTATATACGTTATTCCATTCAATGTTGGATAAATTGCTTCGAAAAGAGTCGTAATTCCCTGAGTCATACTTCCAAATTTTTCGTTTGTAACATAGCGATGATGGTCTTTTAAATTTAAGAATAACGAATACGGGACAGTGATATCTTATAGTTTGATCAAGGAATGGTTCACCAACACCAGAGAAGATGACAGACTCTTTGTTTGAAACAAATATGAGATCAATAATAGATGACGAAGTTTCAGTAAAGTGGGTGGGATCCTGTATACATTGGTCGAGTGCAAACTGTTGCGAGATGGAGTCAATTTTACGTTTAGCCTGATCAAGTTGGGTGTTTAAATTAAAATCGCCCAAAACTACAATGTCGTTAATGCCGGTATCTATTGCCAGCCCGATTGAGTCTTCAATTTTACAGAAATAATTGTTATCTGAGTTGGGTGGTCTATAAAAAGTTCCGATTAAAATTCGTTTATTAGAATGAGGTCGAACCTCCAACCAAATTGCCTCAAGATTAGTTATCTCTAGATCTGGTCTTCGAGTAAAATGAATACCATCTTTGACATATACAGCAACTCCGCCGTGTGCATTTTGAGTTCGGTCGCGGCGGATAGGTAGGCAAAAACCTGGTATAAATAACTGGTCGTTATTAATGGAATCTGAAAGCCACGTTTCGGAGAAAGTGATGATATCAAATGGTGTTAATTCTGCAGCTAGCAAATCCAACTTATGAAGAAGACTTTGCACATTATAGTGAACTAGCGACAAATTGTGAGAAGACTTTAGAAAATTGGACATATCTAATGATGAGTAACTGTGGGATTCAAGTGATGATGAGGAAGCACTAGCTGATGGCCCGGGGTTTGGGTGGATATCACCGGATATAATCAGGAGAAGACAGTGCAGCCATAGGCAAAGAGTAGACACAAAAACTGCTGTATTCAATCGAAAAAAGAAGACGATATTTTGCATTACTTTGTGACTGGTCGGACTGATACGTACATAGGTCTGTATTGTCAGATGGCACTCGGACATGGAATCAATATTAACAGCCAAAGATTTTACAAACACGGGAATATTAAGGATAGCGACGAGATAAAATAAGGTGATTGCTAGCGGCAAAAAGTAGTTGATGCGCAAGTTGGACATGACAGCTATTCTTTTCTGACCTTTGCTCATGATATACGAAGCAGGAGCAAAATGAACAAGTAAACAGCTGTCATGCCAAACAAAATAAACACGAGCAGGGAGTAAACTCTGGGAAGGCTCAGTATGGTCAATATGGTCAAATTATCGGTTCCATGTAGAGAAAAGCATAATAAAAAAAGCAGAACTACAAGAAATAAGTAAAAAGCGCAAAAGAAAAAATATAATAAGACGTAGATAAGAGTGTAAGGCATTATGCAAAAAGGTCGGTCATTCAATATAATTCGTAAGTGCTGTAATAATTACGTGAATAGCTTCTTGAGAAGCATAGATGTGGTTAAAGGAATTTGTGGGTGTATTAATGAAAGTAACTGCACTTAATAGGTTTACATGATAGGAATATACAACGTAGTAAGAAGCGATAGAAAGCAAATTTGAAACAGAGTGAATGGTAAATGTGATACAAATTATGTAATGTACAGACAAACACGATCATTATGAACAGTATATAGAAATAAATGATTTTTCTTTTTACAAGTTGCAACAAGGACATCTATGTGAAACTGCAATCAAAGTATGAAGAAAAATATATTAGCCTCAGTGACCTTGACCCCATTGACGTCAAATCTTATCAAAAGATGCCAAATGTGTAAGAGAGCGGTAAGTTATTAAGGCGCTATGAGAAACTGTAACAAAAGTGTGACCGAAAATCTATTATTAGCCTCGGTGAGCTTGACCTTGACCCCAGTGACGTCAAACCTCACCAAAAGGTAGAGGTCCATGCAAGGCACCTACATTCCAAACATGCAGGAGATCGGCAAAACAGTGAAGGCGCCACGAGAAACTGCATCAAAAGTGTGACGGAAAATCTATTATTAGCCTGGGTGACCTTGACCTTGACCCCAGTGACGTCAAACCTCATCAAAAGGTAGAGGTCCATGCAAGGCACCTACATGCCAAACATGTAAGAGTTCGGTTAAATTGTGAAGGCGCTATGAGAAACTGTAACAAAAGTGTGACGGAAGGAAGTACGGAAGTACAAACTATAAATATATATATATGGGGAGCATAAAAATAATACCTTATTCATTATTGGTTGCAAAGCACAAGCGACACATATTTAAAAGAAAGACATGTGTTTACAACATACAGTACACCTATGTAATACGATCCTATGTTCATACATAAATTAGGTGTCAACTGTTATAATAAAGATATTGCAGTTGTTTACACCATGCTAGACAACAATTTAGGAGGAACTAACCGTTCAAATATACAAAAACAAAAACGCTAACAAAACGGTTCACATGAATAGACAGATATAATACGTTATAGAAGATATTAATCCATTAACAAAACAGATCTTATAAGTCCGTTTGAATTAACAGTATTATTTTAAGGGATTAACTATGACATCAATAAAAAAGATAACAGCAGAGACAAACAGTATTTTATATGGTATTATAAGCTTCCAGTTTCACAGACCCTACAAAAAATGTAGAGTCCGTATATGGAAGCGATGGAGTGTTCAACAATTAATTGCCATACTTATTCGTTATAATTTATATACTTTGACAATCCAAAACTAGCAGCCCTTCAGAAACGAAATGAAGGGTCCGCATTTGGAATATACATAGGCAATGTAAAATTCTATTAGAGTCTGCATTTTTTCACAACAAGAAAAAAAAACACAGATATGAATGAAATGTTAGTGATAGTTTTACTTCGCGTTGCCCCATCATTGAAAAATTTATAATAATTTGAGCATCATAATTTCAGTTATAAATTTGATAACGCTAGAGAACTAAATAACATTATTCTATAAAAATGTGCATATAACACACAACAACAGACAATGTAGATGAAATTGTGTAATTGTGTAATTTACATGAGCTGTGGTATAAGTTACATACTGTATATTAATTTTACTAACATAGACATCAGCTACAAAAGACACACAAGAGAATACTACAGTTATATAATTATATCAGAATACAGATACTTCAGACGAGCAGTGATACAGCGTAGAGGCATAATAACAATAAATGACTATAAGCTGGTCTTATTTTAGTTATATTAATTTAAAGTGATTCGTGTTATTTTTTATTAGTATATATTTTATATAAATCCGTTTAATGTAATAAAAAGTTATGTGCGAAGAATAGTATTTTAAGAAAAAACACGACAGTTAAACCGTTAAACACATACACGACAAGAAGACACTATAATTATCATCATTATGTCAATGAACTAATAATACAGAACCATATAACACATATGCACACGTACACGGATACATTTAACACACACCGTTAAGCACATACACGACAAGAAGACACTATAATTAGCATCATTATGTCAATGAACTAATAATACAGAACCATGTAATACATACATACATACACACACACACATACACACATACATACACATACATATACATATATATATATACATATATATAAACATTTTTATAACGCCATACATGAGTAGGTTTTAACGTTCATATAACATGAGTAACATGTGAAGCTTTATATGTACATGTAATTAGTACTCTCATTTGAAAAGAAGTGTAGACAGTTAGCGCTATCATACAGTAATACACCTAAAATATATACAGCACTATTATCAAGAGCAAGACAAACTTAATCAGTCAGAGAGTGTGAAATTAATTTGCTACATGCATTATAACAGTGTAGTAGTAAATCGCCAGTCAAGAAATTATACAGCTACAAAAAAAACAAAAACACACAAGAGAATACTACAGTTATATAATTATATCAGAATACAAATACTTCGGACGAGCAGTGATACAGCGTAGAGGCATAATAACAGTTAATGTATATAAGCTGGTCTAATTTCATTTATATGATGACATTAATTAGGTTACAATAAATATTAGGTACTGTGATACAACGTAGAAAGACAGAGTACGTTCATTTGTGTCGTGTACGTTCAATGCTAATACGATTTTGATTTAGTGCATCTATACGAAATATATGTATTTAAATTTCCGACTAGCAGAAAGATAACGGTTGATGTTCAGTAAGCATCTTGAAAGGTTGACAACAAAACATATTAATGTGAACATAGGCAATGAGGCATAGCAAATCACTATCAAAGCGGATTTTAAATGTTTGATCGTGATAATGCTTGAACATCACTGAATGGCATTTATTTTATGTGAAGGTGTTTATTCTATAAATTGGATATGAAATGACAAGCATGTGGATCACGTTTAACTGTTATATGGTCAAGTCTCGGGAATGATATATACATACTGTACAGCGAAGAAAGAGTGGACAATGTTCGTTCAGGCAATCTTCACGCTGGCGACCGATGCGTATGATCTATTGGCATTGGAGCGGAGCTTGTTTAGCTGTTCATATGTTTCTACACGATGGATCACACGTGCACGATCACGCACTAAAATAGTTCCGTCATGGGTCCATGCACTTTCTACAAGCTTGTCACGTACAAGTTTACGTGCATCGAAAAACAGCTCACTGCGATGCTTTGTTAGGGCCTCATTGATGTAGTTCCTTCGGTAATTTACGGAGCCTTTAGCCTGAGATCTCACATTATACAGTTTTTGACGGGATCTGTAGGAAACGAACTTTACAATTATGTCTCTGGGCTTTAAACTGGATTGCGATCGGGGACCTAACCTATGGGACCGATCTATCTCGTCTATAGTGAGATTGGCACCAAGTTCGCTTGCCATGTCCATAATAATGTTGTCAGTGATCTCCTCATTAGTTTCCGGGATCCCGGTGACACGTACGCAGTTACGGCGACTGTATTGCTCTGCGCGATCAGCTTGCATCGTTAGCACAGCCACCTGATCTTTGAGTACTTTGTTTTCATGTACAAGTGACTCAATTTTTTCATTTAGTGAAGCGTTAATCCCTGTTATTACCTGCGGGACGAAGGCCTGCACAATCGATGTTACCATAGCTTCGAGGTCAATTTTGAATAATGCGTGTATCCTGTTGGTGATTGTTTCAAGGTCCGCCTCGCTCAGATGAACATTTGTCACGGCTGCACTGTTTTGCAACATGTCAGAGTCTGATAGCTTGTTCCTCTTATTTTCATCATCAATTTCAATACTGGATGTTGATAATTCGCGTTTATCACATCTTTTACCCACTACAGGTGTGGAGTGAAGGTTATTCATGTTGATGCTTCTTTTTTCAATAGTATAGCACAGTTTAGCAAAGATTAGCAGACCAGTGTAACAAAGCGAGACGTGCGTGCACTAACGGTAAACCGATTATGTTCTTGGGTAACACGTATTAGCGAAACTGGTAACAGGCAAAAATGATCGACACTGAATGCTAATTGAACAACTGGTAGAGACTAGTTCACGGTGATATTGAATCAACGAGCATACAAACACATATTTGTATTTATTAGATACCTTTGACAAAAGAGATGTCCAAATATATCCTTTCCTGCATAGTTCATCTCAAAAGTTTTAGCACAAGCACATGACACGTGCACTATGAATTACACCGATATAAATTTTTGACCATAGAGGTTTGTTTAGAGTCACATATTCACTATTTTCCGACGAGCGAAAAAAACACGTCAACACCCGCCATTACCGGAAACAGTATTACTGAACATTTACCATAGTCCAATATAGCCATTATATGAATCTTTTGACGATTTGAAAACCTAAAAATTATAAAGCGTTGCAACGCGAAACGATTGAATAATTTGGAGAGTTCTGTTGTTGTCGTTTAAATTTAGAAACTACGAAGATTGCTTATATAAGGTATAAAATACTTAATCTGTGTAAACCCGGCGGAATAGCCGAGAGGGCTAATGCGTTTTTACTTCAGACTAACTCCAGGACTCCGTGGGGTCACTGGTTCGAGCCCTGGTACCGGCTACTTTTTTTTGCTTTTTTAAATTTTATTCTTGATTTTTTACTGGAGCTTTTAAGATCCAATGTTTACATTTATCAATATGAAGCATTTTATGACAAACTTCAAAATATGCCAAAATCTGTGAAAAGGCCCCTTTAAAGCCTCTTTAAAGATTGAAATGCGTTCATCATTATAATTGATTGAAGATGTGGTGACACTTTGTATTTCAGACCATTCAACCAGGCAACATGCCTATGAGTACATTTTATTTGTGCTGAGGCAAGGTTTGTAATTCACATTTTTACTTATCTCTTTACTTTCAAATAAAACCTGCAAATGTGATTAATTACATGTTTAATGATAATTAGGGATTCAAATAATACAAAAATGTTCATGTGCGTGTATTTTTTTTTCGATTGTTTATTGCGAAAAAAGTGATTGATTTGTTTTAATTTCAAAGTAAACATTGTGATGTGGTCACTTCTTAAAATACTGTCTAGAATGTTTTGTAATTGGTAAAATATTGGGTAGCCGCACATGCGCATATATCACAAAAACTTGCTTTACTTTCTGTCTCAAGAAGCACAGAGGTCAGGAGGCATCTAATGCATAAAAGTATTTGCGGACCTTTTAATGACTATAATTACCGTGTGTGTAAACAATGTTACCAATACTGTACATGAATTGATTTTGAACTTAGTTCTTTTATGTTTGTTCATTTTAAAGACAAGCCTCTACATTTAAAATTATTTGAAAATAAAACATCACAATGGAAAATGCCATATTGCAATGTATAAAAAAAAATCCTATAGCTGCTGAAAGAGATTTTATTAACCCCCGCCATAGGCGGAGGAATATTGTTTTGGCGTTGTCCGTCCGTCCATCTTTCCGTCTGTCCGTCCGGCACTTTTGTGTCCGGATTCATATCTTGGAAGTGCTTTGGCGGATTTCATTGAAACTTGGTTTGAGTATATATATGGTAAGAGGATGATGCACGCCAAATGGCATTGTACACCATCTGTTAATAACGGAGTTGTGGCCCTTTGTATCTTAAAAAATGCTTTTTTGTGTCAAATTTAACAGTTTTGTGCCCAGAAGCATAATGGCGGGGGATATCAATTCAACGGATTTGCTTTTTTATTTTGTATTGCAGGGAAGACAAGTGCTGGTATTCCTAGTGATGGTGGTGGCGGTGGTGGTGGGGGAGGTAAGGCTGTTGGTGATGATGATTGTGATTATGACAAGGATTGTAATGCTGATACGAATAATGCTGATGATGATGATGGTGACCATGAGTGGATAATTATACGCCCACAAACGAAGTTTAGGGGGGGGGGGGGTATATAGGAGTGAGCTTATCTGTCTGTCGGTCGGTCTGTCTGTCGGTCCGTATTAAATGTCCGCTCTCTAATTCAAGTTGTTTACATCCGATCTTCACCAAACTTGGTCAGATGTTGTTTCAAAATGATGTCTAGGTCATGTTTGAATATGGGTCATGCCAGGTCAAAAACTAGGTCATGTGGTCACTTAGTGCGTTTTAAACATTCAGCATGGTGTCCGCTCTCTAATTCAAGTAGTTTTCATCCGAGCTTCACCACACTTGGTCAGAAGTTTGATCTAGATGATGTGTAGGTAAAGTTCGAACATAGGCCATGCCGGGTCAAAAACTAGGTTATGGGGTCACTGAGTTCGTTTTTAACATTGAGCATGATGTCCGCTGTTTTATGTGAAGACAACATGCAAAATATTCTGTGTCAATGCGGCATGTGGGGGTATTCGTTACGTCTGTGACAAAGTTCTAGTTTATGATGTTTATGATAGTTGTGAGGAAGATGATAATGATGGTAAGTATGGTGAAGATGGTGACAATGATGATGGTGATTGTGGTAATTATCATGGCAATGATAATTATGCTTAAGATTGTGACAATTTTAATGATGATGATGATAAATGAGGATGACAAACAGGGGGGTAATGATGATGGTGATAATTGATGATGTTGATGATACATGTAGTTATGATGATGCATAATTTGGTGGTTGAATTAAGGGTACATGTATTGCTGACAAGGATCATTATAATGATGAATATGGGTGACCATGAGCGGATGATGATTGATGCTACTGTTGATGTTGACAAAAATGAGGATTTATGATGGTGATGATAAAATTCATTTAGTTAATTTCCTACTTTGTATTTATAAAACAAATACCTTTTTAGGAATGATCATTGTATCACACATTTAATCTGTATTGTATTATAAATTAAATCTTATTGTTATAACATAATAAACTCATGCAAAATCTTATGACCAACCTCCAAAAGTGCAGCTTTCTAAAACGCAACATAGAAGTCTGCCTATCATGCTGTGAATGTTACCACACCCTTTCACAATGATTCTTAAAGGAATGGTCAAGGCCTGCTCAAAAGTGATCAAAATTTGAAGTGTGTATGTAGGAAAGGGTTATGATATTTAACAGTTCTCTATAATTCACAATGTATAAGTGTTTATGTCTTGCCATTATTTATAGATGTGTGTTAATTGTCATTGTTTTTAGATGCTGTAATTATACCCCCATTATCATTGGTAATGGGGGCTATGTGTAGAATACAGATACTACTGCACAAACCACTGACTCATCAGCTGGGAACTGCCTATCATCAAGTGTTTCTATCCTTTAATCCCAGGACACTCTCCGGGCAGTGGATCCGTAGTGTTGGCCAAACACTACGGGTCAGTGGTTTAGCGTCCAGCTCTTCTCCTCTCGCATCATCCACAGCCAGTTGGATGCTTTTTCTGCAGCTTGTCCAAGTCTGCCTACAGTCCTCTTCCTGTCACCTCCCTTGATCCCAATGTTGCTGAGCATTCTCCATACTGATTGGGCTGGAAATCCTCTGCACCCTATTTCAACGGGGAACAGCCAGGCACTCCAACCGCGACTTTTACACTGTTCTTGTAGCTCAGTGTACTTTCCCATTTTCCGCTCGTAGGCCTCATCACACCTAGTCTCCCAGGGTACAGTGAGTTCTATCATCACCAGTTTCTTGTCCTTGGGAGACCATATAACTATGTCTGGTCTCTGTGTGGTATGGACTATGTCTGGGAATACCAGCTGTTTTCCTAGGTCGACCTTCATCTCCCAACGCTCTGATTCATCAAGGATAGATGTTGCTGCGGTTCTTGCCTTCTTGGCAGTTTGTCCTTCCTTGACGAATTTGATTGTTGATACTGCCTTCTTGTTGGTAGGTCTTGTCTTCCTTCTCTCCCGCTCTAGTATGTCTGCTAGCTCCTTGAGGACTGTGTCGTGCCTCCATCTGTAGCGGCCTTGTGTTAGCGCTGTCTGGCAAGATGAGAGGGTGTGCTGCATGGTTCCTGGTTTGTCGCACAGCTGACACTTTGGGTCTTCCACTAACCCCCATCTGTGTAGATTGACTGGAGATGGCAGCAGATCATATACGGATCTCAGTAGGAATTTGAGTCGTAGTGGTTCGTAGTGCCAAATGTCTACCCATGTCAGGTGTCTTTCTGTGGTCTGCCATTGTGTCCATGCGCACTGCCCTCCCATCCCGACTGCTCTGGCGCGCCTGTCTTCCTCTTCTGAAAGCCTGATCTCATACTGGACCATTTGGCTTCTTTCTTTCTTACCGGCAGTGCTCAAGCGTTGTGGTTTTGAACTGCCCAGGCCTTGTCTTCCTATAGCTGTGGTGCCTACGATGTCTTTGTGTCGTAGCCTGCTTTCTGCCTGGGCGACTGCCTGGCTTGCTGACCACTTTCGCCCTGTGCGTGTCTCGATGCCTGCCTTCCATATCATGTCATCTGATGACTCTTTGAGGGTTACCACCAGTCTTCCTTTGGCAACCTTGAACTCTTCAACTAGTGAGGTCATTGGGAGTTGAAGTTGGTTGGTTCTGCCATACAGTCCAATGCTGGTGAAACTAGGAGGGACACCAAGCCATCTCCGGAGATGCCGGTTGATCACTCTCTCGAATCCTTCTACAATGGTTGTAGCTATCTCGTACAGCATAAGGGGCCACATAAGCCTAGGTAGTAACCCATGTTGGTAGAGCCATGCCTTAAACTTGCCCGGGAGTCCTGTCTGGTCTATAAGCTTCAGGCCATCTTGGAGCTGGTTTTTGACTCTAGTGATGTTATTAGTGTCCTTCAGGCTGGCGTCGTACCACTTGCCGAGGCACTTGACTGGACTGTCAATAATGGATGGAATGTCTTCCCCTTGCACCTGTAGAGTGAATCTTTTGGTGACCTTTCCCTTCTTGATAATCAGGCTCCTTGACTTCTTGGGTTTGAACTTCATTCGTGCCCATGTGACCGTGTCCTGTAGGGCTGTTAGTACCCAGCGGGCCTGTACATGTGTGGTGGTAGTGATGGTCAGGTCATCCATGAACCCCCTGCTGGATGGGAGGTGTATACCTGACGCTATTTTGGTCCTCTGGTTTCCCTCTTCGCGGCATTGATGATCAAGTTCATGCCCATCACGAATAGTACCACTGAGATGGTGCAGCCAGTTACTATCCCCTTCTCTAACCTCTGCCATGGCTTTGTCTGGTCACCGTTTGAGAATCGAAGCTGTATGCCATCAAAGTAGCCATTTATGATACCCTGTATATGCTCTGGGATATGATAGTGCTTCATTGCTGGAGCCATAGGCGTTGGCGAGGTCTAACCAGACGACTGTGAGGTCATTGGCGTTCACCTTTGCTTCACGGATGATCTGACTGATGGCACTGGAGTGTTCAATGCAGCCAGAGAAGCCCGGAACCCCCCCCCTTTCTGTACTGATGTGTCAATGTACTGATTGGTTGTCAGGAACGTGGTCATTCGTCTTGCCAGGACAGCGAACAATATTTTCCCCTCCACATTCAACAGTGAAATGGTTCGGAATTCGGTCACATGTTTGGAGCCCTTTTCCTTTGGAGTAAATATTCCCTCTGCCTGTTGCCAACAATCTGGGACTTTTCCTTTCCTCCATACCACCTTAAGTAGGGTCCATAGTCTTCGTAGTAGCATCGGGCACATCTTGTATACTTTATAGGGTATACCGTTTGGTCCTGGTGCGGAGCCGCTTCTTGCTTTCTTCACTACATCAGATACTTCCTTCATTGTGGGTTCTTTTATGTTTAGTGGAATTGTGGGTTCTGGGACTGGTTCAATTCTTGGACAGCTTCCTAATGGATTATCTCTTGCTGGATCGGAGTGTGTGTCCTTTAGATGCTGTTGTATCTCTTCCATACTGCTTTCAAGCTTCCCAGATTTTTCTTTGTCTAGGAGTCCTTTGGAAAACTTGTATGGATTGGCTATGAACTCAGCTCGCCTCTTGGCTCGCTTCTTCCGCTTGTCTCGGAGTTGTTCTGCCTTACGAAGATCGGTCAGTTTCTGTCTGAGTTCATCTCTAAGCTGCTGAAGTCCGGGTCTTTCCTCTATATTTGCTTTTTGGTAGGATTTCCTCAGTGACTTCAGCTCTTTCCTAATCTCTGTGATCTGTCGTTGTCTTCTATTTGGCTGTGCAGGGGTTCTGGTGGGTTTCCGTTTCACCTCACCAAATCGTTCTTTGCCGATAGAGTGGACAAGGTTGGTCAGAGACTTCAGTTTCTTCTCTACTGGCCCTTGGAGTGTTGTTTCCAGGATGGTGTTGAGGTCTTCATCAAACTGTTTCCACAGGTTCCTGTCACTTGTCTTGGGCCATGTAATTCTAACCTTCTGAGCTGTGGCATTAGTATTGGAAGCTGTATTTCGGGTGTTGTGCTGTGTGTCTGTGTTTGGCCTCAGGTCTTCTGGAGTACCTAAAAGCTCTAGAAGAGGGTCATCTTCTTCGAAGATGTCGCTGACTTGCGAGACAATATCAGGATCTGCTGAATTGGTGCGTGGCTTCTCAGCTGCGTAGAGGTCCCCAGTGCTGTGGGTTGAGTCCTGACTAGGATCCTCCAACGTCTCACCAGATGTAAAATCTGAGCGTTGCCGCTGCCTTGCCGTGCTCCCGCATGCCGTTCTCCCTTGATGAATACGCAAGCCTCTAAGGTTCTTGCACACCTTTCCACATCTACACTTCACCTCTGCCTTTGTTCCGGTCAATGTCGATTGGACTAGCCGTGTCGTTGTCGTTGAATCCGTCTGATCGAGTCTCTCATCCTCCCCCCCCCTCTCGGGAGACTCTGGGGGTATTCTTCTGTATCGGAGTCTGTAGCTTGATAGTGGGTGTCTTCTCACGAAGACTGCAATCTGGGATGCTACCCCGTCATGCCCCGGGTCCAGTCTGTTCCTGGTGTCATCTGTCTCTCCAGTGTCACTGTTCTATTCTCAGTCGTCATCCAGTCTTTCCTGGAAGTCACTGGTTGCCCAGATATATGATGTGTAGAATACAGATACTACTGCACAAACCACTGACTCATCAGCTGGGAACTGCCTATCATCAAGTGTTTCTATCCTTTAATCCCAGGACACTCTCCGGGCAGTGGATCCGTAGTGTTGGCCAAACACTACGGGTCAGTGGTTTAGCGTCCAGCTCTTCTCCTCTCGCATCATCCACAGCCAGTTGGATGCTTTTTCTGCAGCTTGTCCAAGTCTGCCTACAGCCCTCTTCCTGTCACCACCCTTGATCCCAATGTTGCTGAGCATTCTCCATACTGATTGGGCTGGAAATCCTCTGCACCCTATTTAAACGGGGAACAGCCAGGCACTCCAACCGCGACTTTTACACTGTTCTTGTAGCTCAGTGTACTTTCCCATTTTCCGCTCGTAGGCCTCATCACACCTAGTCTCCCAGGGTACAGTGAGTTCTATCATCACCAGTTTCTTGTCCTTGGGAGACCATATAACTATGTCTGGTCTCTGTGTGGTATGGACTATGTCTGGGAATACCAGCTGTTTTCCTAGGTCGACCTTCATCTCCCAACGCTCTGATTCATCAAGGATAGATGTTGCTGCGGTTCTTGCCTTCTTGGCAGTTTGTCCTTCCTTGACGAATTTGATTGTTGGTACTGCCTTCTTGTTGGTAGGTCTTGTCTTCCTTCTCTCCCGCTCTAGTATGTCTGCTAGCTCCTTGAGGACTGTGTCGTGCCTCCATCTGTAGCGGCCTTGTGTTAGCGCTGTCTGGCAAGATGAGAGGGTGTGCTGCATGGTTCCTGGTTTGTCGCACAGCTGACACTTTGGGTCTTCCACTAACCCCCATCTGTGTAGATTGACTGGAGATGGCAGCAGATCATATACGGATCTCAGTAGGAATTTGAGTCGTAGTGGTTCGTAGTGCCAAATGTCTACCCATGTCAGGTGTCTTTCTGTGGTCTGCAATTGTGTCCATGCGCACTGCCCTCCCATCCCGACTGCTCTGGCGCGCCTGTCTTCCTCTTCTGAAAGCCTGATCTCATACTGGACCATTTGGCTTCTTTCTTTCTTACCGGCAGTGCTCCAGCGTTGTGGTTTTGAACTGCCCAGGCATTGTCTTCCTATAGCTGTGGTGCCTACGATGTCTTTGTGTCGTAGCCTGCTTTCTGCCTGGGCGACTGCCTGGCTTGCTGACCACTTTCGCCCTGTGCGTGTCTCGATGCCTGCCTTCCATATCATGTCATCTGATGACTCTTTGAGGGTTACCACCAGTCTTCCTTTGGCAACCTTGAACTCTTCAACTAGTGAGGTCATTGGGAGTTGAAGTTGGTTGGTTCTGCCATACAGTCCAATGCTGGTGAAACTAGGAGGGACACCAAGCCATCTCCGGAGATGCCGGTTGATCACTCTCTCGAATCCTTCTACAGTGGTTGTAGCTATCTCGTACAGCATAAGGGGCCACATAAGCCTAGGTAGTAACCCATGTTGGTAGAGCCATGCCTTAAACTTGCCCGGGAGTCCTGTCTGGTCTATAAGCTTCAGGCCATCTTGGAGCTGGTTTTTGACTCTAGTGATGTTATTAGTGTCCTTCAGGCTGGCGTCGTACCACTTGCCGAGGCACTTGACTGGACTGTCAATAATGGATGGAATGTCTTCCCCTTGCACCTGTAGAGTGAATCTTTTGGTGACCTTTCCCTTCTTGATAATCAGGCTCCTTGACTTCTTGGGTTTGAACTTCATTCGTGCCCATGTGACCGTGTCCTGTAGGGCTGTTAATACCCAGCGGGCCTGTACATGTGTGGTGGTAGTGATGGTCAGGTCATCCATGAACCCCCTGCTGGATGGGAGGTGTATACCTGACGCTGTTTTTGGTCCTCTGGTTTCCCTCTTCGCGGCATTGATGATCAAGTTCATGCCCATCACGAATAGTACCACTGAGATGGTGCAGCCAGTTACTATCCCCTTCTCTAACCTCTGCCATGGCGTTGTCTGGTCACCGATTGAGAATCGAAGCTGTATGCCATCAAAGTAGCCATTTATGATACCCTGTATATGCTCTGGGATATGATAGTGCTTCATTGCTTCTTCAATAAGCTTGTGTGGTATGGAGCCATAGGCGTTGGCGAGGTCTAACCAGACGACTGTGAGGTCATTGGCGTTCACCTTTGCTTCACGGATGATCTGACTGATGGCACTGGAGTGTTCAATGCAGCCAGAGAAGCCCGGAACCCCCCCTTTCTGTACTGATGTGTCAATGTACTGATTGGTTGTCAGGAACGTGGTCATTCGTCTTGCCAGGACAGCGAAGAATATTTTCCCCTCCACATTCAACAGTGAAATGGTTCGGAATTCGGTCACATGTTTGGAGCCCTTTTCCTTTGGAGTAAATATTCCCTCTGCCTGTTGCCAACAATCTGGGACTTTTCCTTTCCTCCATACCACCTTAAGTAGGGTCCATAGTCTTCGTAGTAGCATCGGGCACATCTTGTATACTTTATAGGGTATACCGTTTGGTCCTGGTGCGGAGCCGCTTCTTGCTTTCTTCACTACATCAGATACTTCCTTCATTGTGGGTTCTTTTATGTTTAGTGGAATTGTGGGTTCTGGGACTGGTTCAATTCTTGGACAGCTTCCTAATGGATTATCTCTTGCTGGATCGGAGTGTGTGTCCTTTAGATGCTGTTGTATCTCTTCCATACTGTTTTCAAGCTCACCAGATTTTTCTTTGTCTAGGAGTCCTTTGGAAAACTTGTATGGATTGGCTATGAACTCAGCTCGCCTCTTGGCTCGCTTCTTCCGCTTGTCTCGGAGTTGTTCTGCCTTACGAAGATCGGTCAGTTTCTGTCTGAGTTCATCTCTAAGCTGCTGAAGTCCGGGTCTTTCCTCTATATTTGCTTTTTGGTAGGATTTCCTCAGTGACTTCAGCTCTTTCCTAATCTCTGTGATCTGTCGTTGTCTTCTATTTGGCTGTGCAGGGGTTCTGGTGGGTTTCCGTTTCACCTCACCAAATCGTTCTTTGCCGATAGAGTGGACAAGGTTGGTCAGAGACTTCAGTTTCTTCTCTACTGGCCCTTGGAGTGTTGTTTCCAGGATGGTGTTGAGGTCTTCATCAAACTGTTTCCACAGGTTCCTGTCACTTGTCTTGGGCCATGTAATTCTAACCTTCTGAGCTGTGGCATTAGTATTGGAAGCTGTATTTCGGGTGTTGTGCTGTGTGTCTGTGTTTGGCCTCATGTCTTCTGGAGTACCTAAAAGCTCTAGAAGAGGGTCATCTTCTTCGAAGATGTCGCTGACTTGCGAGACAATATCAGGATCTGCTGAATTGGTGCGTGGCTTCTCAGCTGCGTAGAGGTCCCCAGTGCTGTGGGTTGAGTCCTGACTAGGATCCTCCAACGTGTCACCAGATGTAAAATCTGAGCGTTGCCGCTGCCTTGCCGTGCTCCCGCATGCCGTTCTCCCTTGATGAATACGCAAGCCTCTAAGGTTCTTGCACACCTTTCCACATCTACACTTCACCTCTGCCTTTGTTCCGGTCAATGTCGATTGGACTAGCCGTGTCGTTGTCGTTGAATCCGTCTGATCGAGTCTCTCATCCTCCCCCCCTCTCGGGAGACTCTGGGGGTATTCTTCTGTATCGGAGTCTGTAGCTTGATAGTGGGTGTCTTCTCACGAAGACTGCAATCTGGGATGCTACCCCGTCATGCCCCGGGTCCAGTCTGTTCCTGGTGTCATCTGTCTCTCCAGTGTCACTGTTCTATTCTCAGTCGTCATCCAGTCTTTCCTGGAAGTCACTGGTTGCCCAGATATATGATGTGTAGAATACAGATACTACTGCACAAACCACTGACTCATCAGCTGGGAACTGCCTATCATCAAGTGTTTCTATCCTTTAATCCCAGGACACTCTCCGGGCAGTGGATCCGTAGTGTTGGCCAAACACTACGGGTCAGTGGTTTAGCGTCCAGCTCTTCTCCTCTCGCATCATCCACAGCCAGTTGGATGCTTTTTCTGCAGCTTGTCCAAGTCTGCCTACATCCCTCTTCCTGTCACCTCCCTTGATCCCAATGTTGCTGAGCATTCTCCATACTGATTGGGCTGGAAATCCTCTGCACCCTATTTCAACGGGGAACAGCCAGGCACTCCAACCGCGACTTTTACACTGTTCTTGTAGCTCAGTGTACTTTCCCATTTTCCGCTCGTAGGCCTCATCACACCTAGTCTCCCAGGGTACAGTGAGTTCTATCATCACCAGTTTCTTGTCCTTGGGAGACCATATAACTATGTCTGGTCTCTGTGTGGTATGGACTATGTCTGGGAATACCAGCTGTTTTCCTAGGTCGACCTTCATCTCCCAACGCTCTGATTCATCAAGGATAGATGTTGCTGCGGTTCTTGCCTTCTTGGCAGTTTGTCCTTCCTTGACGAATTTGATTGTTGGTACTGCCTTCTTGTTGGTAGGTCTTGTCTTCCTTCTCTCCCGCTCTAGTATGTCTGCTAGCTCCTTGAGGACTGTGTCGTGCCTCCATCTGTAGCGGCCTTGTGTTAGCGCTGTCTGGCAAGATGAGAGGGTGTGCTGCATGGTTCCTGGTTTGTCGCACAGCTGACACTTTGGGTCTTCCACTAACCCCCATCTGTGTAGATTGACTGGAGATGGCAGCAGATCATATACGGATCTCAGTAGGAATTTGAGTCGTAGTGGTTCGTAGTGCCAAATGTCTACCCATGTCAGGTGTCTTTCTGTGGTCTGCCATTGTGTCCATGCGCACTGCCCTATATAGGAGTCACTTTGTCGGTCTGTCGGTCTGTCCCAAAATTTCATCTGATCTTCACCAAACTTGGTCACAAGTTGTATCTGCATGATGTGTAGGTCAAGTTTGAATATGGGTCATGCCTGGTCAAAAACTGGTCACGGAGTCACTTAGTGCGTTTTAAACCGAAAGTTTTTCCGGACCATAACTATGTCATTTATCGTTAGATTTTACATTGACTTGGTTCATTTGTTCACCATCAAGGGACGGTGTGTCATGCGAAAGAAGTACGTCGATATCTCCAAGGTCAAGGTCACATTGGAGTTTTAAGGTAAAAATGCTTGTCCGGACCATAATTATGTCATTTATCGTTAGATTTTAAAATACCTAGGTACATTTGTTCACCATCATGGGACGGTTTGTCGCTCAAAATAATTATGTCGATATCTCCAAGGTCAAGGTCACACTTTGAGTTTAAAGGTCAAAGATGGCCATAAATGAGCTTGTCTGGGCCATAACTATGTCGTTTATTGTGAGATTTTAAAATCATTTGGCACATTTGTTCACCATCATTGGACATTGTGTCGCGCGAAAGAATAACGTCGATATCTCCAAGGTCAAGG
This sequence comes from Dreissena polymorpha, assembly GCF_020536995.1. Classification (NCBI taxonomy): domain Eukaryota; kingdom Metazoa; phylum Mollusca; class Bivalvia; order Myida; family Dreissenidae; genus Dreissena; species Dreissena polymorpha. Next base: position 104,038,066 of record NC_068355.1, on the reverse strand, counting down.
TCACACTTTGAGTTCAAAGGTCAAAAATGGCAATAAATGAGCTTGTCCTGGCCATGACTTTGTCGTTTATTGTGAGATTTTAAAATCATTTGGCACATTTGTTCACCATCATTGGACGGTGTGTCGCGCAAAAGAATTACATCGATATCTCCAAGTTTAAGGTCAAACTTTAAGTTCAAAGGTCAAAAATGGCCATAAATGATCTTGTCCGGGCCATAACTATGTCATTCATTGTGAGATTTTAAAATTACTTGGTTCATTTGTTCACAATCATTGGATGGTGTGTCATGTGAAAGAATTACGTTGATATCTCCAAGGTTTTGGAGTTCAAAAGTAAAAAATGGCCATAAATGAGCTTGTCCGTCCATACCTATATCATTCATTGTGAGATTTTAGAATGACTCTGTACATTAATTTTGATCAGTCATTGGACGGCGTGTCATGCGAAAGAATTCAAGAGTTCAAAGATCAAAATGGCCATAAATGATAATGGCATAATTATTCTTAACAATCGCCATAAATTAGCTTCTTTTTTTGTGAGGACAGCATGCAAAATATTCTGTGCCAATGAAGCATGTGGGGTATACGTCACGTCTGTGACAAAGCTCTAGTTGTTTCCTGTACAGACCAGTGTTTTATCTAAAGTCTATATTAAATATTTGTTTTAATGTTTGTTAAAGTCTCTGCCTGAGAACCAAAGACCAGAAAGATACTTCCAGTACTACATGGACAAGATCACAAACCCTGCTCCTGCTTGAACTGTACAAAGCAAATGTAGATAAGTTCAACAACCCCCTGTTAAAAAAAAACTTTGTGGGAAGAACTGTGCAAATCTCTTAACAGTAAAGGTTTTTCATAGCAAGCAGGTTGAAGGGAGATGGAAGACCATCGTGGCAGCTTATCATCGAGCTAAAGACAGCAACAGAGCGACGGGATCAAAGAGCCATAATGTGATACTAAAACAGATTGTGATGGAATTTGACACTTAAAGCAAAACATAAATCTAACATTCGATCATCAGCTCAAGTATGGAATGATTACTTTGTGATGATTAGAAGGGATCTATGGATTTCAATGAAAGTAAACCAATAAAAACAAACACAATACCTTAATATTGATATGAATATTGATATGTTATGTCATCATCATAGACATTTTGAACATAAATACCTTAAACAAAAGTCAACCATATGATATTATCATATGATGTTTCAATGGTTTTTAGCTCGACTATTATATATGAAATATATATAGTGGAGCTATCCTACTCACCCCGGTGTCGGCGTTAGCGTTCCCGTAAGCGTGCAAATGTTAAAGTTTGCGTACTACCCCCAATATTTTCAATGTCCCTTGTCATATTGTTTTCATATTTTGCATACTTCTCTACCAACATGACCCCAACCTTTATACAAGAGCAGACAACTCTATCAAGCATTTTTTAATGATTATGGCTCTTTTTCCACTTAGAATATGCATATTATTGATAAATCTATGTTAAAGTTTGCGAACCACCTCAAATATTTTCAATGTCCCTTGACATATTGCTTTAATATTTTGCAAACTTCTTAACCAACATGACCCCAATCTATAAACAAAAGCAGACAACTGTATCAAGCACTTTGTAAGAATTGTGGCCCCTTTTCCATTTAGAATATGCATATTATTGATAAATCTATGTTAAAGTTTGCGTACCACCTCAAATATTGTCAATGACCCTTGACATATTGCTTTCATATTTTGCAAACTTCTTTACCAACATGACCCCAATCTATAAACAAGAGCAGACAACTCTATCAAGCATTTTGTAAGAATTATGGCCCTTTTTTGTCTTAGTAACTGAATATTTTGTTAAATTTTATGTTTAGATCCACTTGACTTCTAAAGTATCAAAGCTATTGCTTTCAAACTTCAAAGATTTTCTTACTATGATGAGGGTACTGTACCTGCCAAATTCATTTTTACCTTGACCTTTGAATGACCTTGACTCTCAAGGTCAAGCGTAAATTTTACATACATAGCCATAACTTCTTTATTTATGATCAGATTTTATTTATACTTTGACAAAACAACACTTACCTGAATACCACAATTGATTCCACCCAAACAATACCCCACGCCCCAACCAAGAATCCCTGCCCCCCCCCCCCCCCCCCAATTTTTTTTTCCTTTTGAAAGATCATCTAATAAATGACCACACCCCACATTATACCCCCTCTCAAACCCCCCTACCCCCCCCCCCCAAAAAAAAAAAAATTAAATATTTTTTTTCCTTTTTATTTTTGAAGGACCTCAAAACTTCCCACCAAAGCTATTGCTATCAAACTTGAAATAAAATCTTATTAGTTTGTTTTATGTCTAAAATGTTCAATAGATTGTGGAAAATATACCTGAACTATTACCTTGACCTTATTGAATAATTTGAACAATTACCCCATGATGGCTTACGTTATACTGTCAAGCACTCGAATAGTCGAGCGCACTGTCCTCTGACAGCTCTTGTTTCTAGATACATGCATGTTTAGGCAATTATTCTTTGTGTGCAGTTCTGAATATATTTTAACAAAATACGAGGTTAAACATTTGCATTCCAATTATAAATTGTATGCATGCAACTTAAAAAAAAACACACTATACACTGCAGTAAGAAGCTTCCAACACTTTAGCATGTTGCATTGACTCAAAGTTTTAATGAAATAAGTGTCAAATTCCAAATCATGGATGATATTATTATTATTGTTGTTGATTTTTATCTCGGCTGTTTTCGGAGAAATCCCCCGAGGTATTGTCATAGCCAGCTCGTCGTCCGCCGTCTAGTGTCGTGCTAAAACCTTTAAATTGGCTCTAAAATCAAAGTGCCTCCACCTTCAACTTTGAAACTTCATATGTAGATGCACCTTGATGAGTTCTACACGCCACACCCATTTTGGGGTCACTAGGTCAAAGGTCAAGGTCACTGTGACCTCTAAAAAAAACACACTGACAAGCTTTCATTTATTCAAAACTGCACCCGCAGACGAGCGTGGTACCCGTTATGTGGTGCTCTTGTTGTTTAAAGATGTTATTGTTTGTTATGTAATTTGCTATAAAAGTGGAACAGCAATAGTTTTTTAGTCAATTTATTTAAAAGAAATAGACATATTTTCAAGAACATAGAATTGCATACATGTGAAAACAATTCTGTTGGATACACAAATACCTTATCATTTCGCAGACATATGGACACTTTAAATTTGTATTACTTTTAATAAAAAAATATGAAGATAAATGCATGATCAGGACTCAAAACTAACCGTCTGATTACAAAATAATGTAAACAAGACTATTGCCAAGCAATATATGTCCCCTACTGGCTCCACCATTGTCAGAAATATATATATATTTTTTTATTATTTGTTGCCATAGCGACCAGAATTTTTTATGTATCAAGAAACTAAAATGACGTGCATAATGTCCATTTTGCCATCTATCCATGTTTCAAGTTTCATGAAAATATATGAAGAACTTTTAAAGTTATCGCAGGATCCAGAAAAGTGTGTAGGATCCACCATTTTCAGCAGTATTTATAGTCTATTTGTTGCCATAGCAACCAGAATTCTTGACATAGTAACAAAATGAAATGACATGCATAATCTCCATATTGCCATCTGTCCATGTTTCAAGTTTCATGAAAAATATGAAGAACTTTTAAAGTTATCGCAGGATCCAGAAAAGTGTGACAGACTGACGGACACACAGAGCGCAAACCCTAAGTCCCCTCAGGTGAAACCGGTAGGGGACAATAACTACTGAGCAGTATTAGTGAAAACCAAACATTTTTCAAAAATAATGGTCAATGACAATTTTTATTAGTATGTTTCATTATTTTTAATATAAAAAGTTAACCAAACTAAATTGTCTCAACAGGTAGAACAGAAACCGAAAGCTTATTAATTGATTTTATCGTTAACTGCCTGGTTATAATTGTTCTTTTCATAACGCCTTCGACATTATTTTGAGGTACAAATAATGAAAAGTTATTATCATCATTTTCAAAAAGAATGTCAATTTCATCTTCATTTAAAATGCATAAATTATGCAGCATGCAACTTGCAATGACTGTTTTGACAATGAACTCTATATCCACCATATCAATTAACATAAGTCTGCAAAATCTACTCTTTAACATGCCAAAGCTGTTTTCTATGAGGACACGGGTTCCAGAAAGGCTTTGTAGAAGTTCACCTGTTCCCTTGAAAGGTGACCATTATCGCGAAATAGTGTCGTCAAGTATCTAGAAATCGGGTAGGCTTCATCTCCTATTATGTGATTCATTCCAGTAAACCCGGGAAGTGCAGCATATAAAGGCGAGTTACAGAAAACGCGTGCATCATGCACCTTTCCAGGCCACCCTCAATACACATCTGTGAAACGCCTGTCTTCTTGACAAACAGCTTGCAAGATTGTTGAATAGTGTCCTTTTCTATTGAAATAGTCTGGAGACCTTTTCCTTGGTGCCGACATTTTTATGTGCGTCCCATCTATGGCCCCTCAAGACTCCAGGGAAGCCTCTCTTATTTTGAAATTCATCAATCACAGTCTGCTTGTCATTGTTTGATTGCCAACATATTACTGTCTTAAGAAGACTGTCACATTAAACTGTCAGCATTCTTCGGTTATGGTCTAAGAAAGTTGACTTTGATACGTTAAAACGGTCTGCATTAGACCTTACTGTATCTAAATTACCCAAATACCAAAGCGTCGTTAGTAAGTCCTTATCCAATGGAACTTGTTCACGACCCCCAGTTGCAATCCTTCTACGAAGCTGATCATCAGTTGAAATTATCTCCAGAACTCTTTCAAAAGTACCCCTTGTCATGCGAAAATAGGTCTTAGTCATCTGGGAGGTGCTGAGGTACGGTGACTTCAAAGTAGTTGGCCACTTTCGAGACATCATCTCTGCAGCTGAAAAGAAACCAAATTACTAGTTATTAAATGGATTTAGTTAAAAGCCTGTTAAATTGCTTTGATTACGTCAAGCTTATTAATACCTTAAAACTCAATATGACTTTTGTGCTTAGTAATCTTTATTACTTGTTCAGAGCATTTTCAACCCAGGACCCGAATACAACCCTGTGCCGTTAAAATTGCAATAATTATTCAAATAAAACTCAAATTTGAGTCTAGATGTTTTTTTTCATGGCTATGCTAACATCACAGGGCTTAAGCATGGTTCTTAGATATTAGGGATATGGGTACACCCCTTTGGGTGATACAAATTCTTTAGCATCTTTATTGTTTTTATAATTAATGAATTCCGACTATTAATCCAATAAATAAAAGATATCGTTGAGTGACCCGAATCGACGCTGCCCTAATTCGACGCATTGTTTGTTTTGCCCCTGTTTGATACATAAGCGACATCCGTTGACGTCATACAATAGCACATGGTACTCTATGCACAATTTACTATAGTTATTGTTTGTTATGTGGAAAATAGCGGGTTAAAAGGTAAGATATGGTTGATCAGTTTGCAATTGATGGATTTTTATGTATTTTACTTAATGCAAAACTTTTGAACACTTTACACCCAATTGTCTTTGTTAATGAGACCGTGGGATAATGCATCGGTTTCGTCTGCAAGAGTTCACTATTTCATTCATAAGTCACGTGACTGCCATTTGACAAAACATCGTATAAATAGATTTATTTTCACTATGAAAAAGGTGTACGCGTAAACTTTGATTTGAAGTCCGGATAAGTTTTTGGTTATGCTGTAATACAATTTTAACTATATGTAGCAAGTGTTTATGTTGGTAATTGCATATTATGTTAATAACTAATTTTCATTAAATTAATTATAAGTGCAGGTTCCACAAAAGAAGTACAGGTTATATTCACATATCTTCCATAAACACAGCTTATGACAGGGTTGCTGACACAGGCCCCTATTAAAACCACTGCCAGACAGCATGGCATCACACAATTAAAAATCTTAATTGATTTGATTAATTTCAGTTTCGTATTACTTTTACAGCAATTACAAATTTAAGTACAACAACCATGAGTTAATATTTTATTCATTCAGTCTCCACAGGAGTGATATTTACATTGAAATCATGTAACCAATCAGATGCGTCGTTTTAGGGCACTCTCAATAGATATGGCCGCCGTTACATAGACTTGGGTCATTTCGTTTTTTAACGAATTTTTGTTGATAACACAATCAATTGAATTTAAAATGTGTGAATAAAAGGTACATGTGTAATGAAATAACAAAATTAATTACATAAATCCCTATATGAAGCAACAAAACTTCAACAAACTGCTTGTATGCGTCGAAATTGGGCACTCGAGGATATACGTTAATTGGTTATTGTCAATAGTTAATAATCGGTGTATACATTTAAACTATTCACGTCCCGAGGCCGAAATTACTGTTCTTTATATTGTCCGAAATTTAGTTTATACGAAATAACATTGAATATAACAAGTGAATTCGTTAATAATGGTAGAATAGATATTTCACATTACGTACATTGCTGCACATAGAGCGGCGAATCGTGGCATTGTTCCACTAGCCTTATCAAAGAGCAAGTCCATTTAATTTTCTTCTTCAAGTCATTTATCATAATGTTTGAATTAATTGTGATTCCGTCAAATCGGTATGATTGAATAGCGAGAAGTGCCCCTTTCCAAGGACAGGGTTTTCTATAAACGGAAAGGGTCTCATATGTTTTATTTTGAATATTTTCCAATAGATACAAATGAAATGTAATTATAATTTAAATAAAGAACTCATACATCATTATTGAAATTTCAGCATTTATGTTGATGAGGCCTTTTCGTTACACTTAAAGCACTTTAATCGGGATTTAGCCATCTCCGCTTTTCAGCAACGCCTGTTCATTTCCCGTGATGCAAATTATAAGACATATATATGAAAATTATCCAACATATATATGAAAATAATTATCCAACATATATATGAAAATTATCCAACATATATATGAAAATTATCCAATATATATACGAAAATTATCCAACAAATATATCATTTTAATTTTGCAACGTTTGACACGCCATAGAAAACTCGACTATTCTTTTTCTATAATTAATTGCAGGCCCGTACCCAGGCACTGGGCCCAGGGGCCCGCCCCCCCCCCCAGCTGGCTGTCGAGTTATGATTTTTGAATGATGGGCCTACTGCAAATTTTCTCACATAATAGGGCAGTACACTTTTCCTGCAATACAAATGTGCAGATGTGTTTTATTGCCCCTGATACACAAGGGGATTAGCGCTAATTTACTCGCCAGTGGAGATAAGCCCCTAGGCATTGTTTTCTTATCACCTTGTACACACATCCCCGATCTGTCAATTACCCATTGTGATCAATGCCCCATCTTTTGATGGTGGGTGTAACACGTCTTTTGATTGGACAAGGAAAGAGAAACAGCGAATGGATGGAACTGATAAAGAAGGTCGTAGGTCTGATCTATAATAGTGTTTTCTCTTTTGAATTCAAACCTCCTCTAGAGTCATAGCTTATTAAACATTTCTGTGAAAACTTGTCTTGTAGTTACTGACATATAACCATAGTAGTATTTTCTCTTTGAAATCAAACCTCCTGTACAGTCATACTTTATGTTACATTTCATAATAAAGGTTTTTTAGTTTCAAAGGTTGCTTTTACTTCTTTATAAAGTGTAACACATTTCTGAAATCTAAAGCTTTAAACATGTGTGTGAATTTCACACCAAGGGATCGTTGATAAAGCATGTCACGCTTTTTTACCATTTTTACCCCGGCATGTCACAAACTATTACAAAATCTTGGACCCCCTTCCCTAAGTACGTCACAAACTCACACTTTCGAACATTTTTTTAAAGTTAATACTTAATTTAATTTAAACCTAAAACTCAATTCACTATTAAACCGTATTAAAATTTCACTTACCGGTAAAAGAACTTTCACATTACAGGCTTGTATAACTGTAGGGTTGTTACGATGAGCAGTATGAATATTTATCCACTAGTTAACCTCTAATAAAAACGAATTTCGTCATTGAAATCTGTGTGGAGGTTGTGCCTATTGAATAAGCCGGCCCAGCCAAGTTGCCTATTAAACATTCGAACAACAGAATCAGGAGATACACAATTCGTCTTATTTTCACATAAAACTAATTCAAGTGTTTCACAAATTTTTGAAAATTAATTTTAAATTCTACTTAAGAAATAATAAATAAATTATACAATTTTTTTAAATAAATGTGTGACATCACACATGGCCCGACTCCCCTCCCCCATGTCACAAACTGTCACTTTCTTACTCACCCTCCCCCTCCTGGAGCGTGACATACTTTATGGACGGCCCGTAATGGTTAACGCTTTAGACTTCAGAAAGGTGCTGATTTACTTGTTATAAATCCATAAATTTATAACACAACATATGTTTCAATATGCATTCAAATTCACCTTGAACAGTGCCTAATAAAAAAATATATTCGGGAGGGGCAACCCCTCCCGCACACTCCCCGTTTGGGCCCCCCCAGTCAACATTTCCTGGGTACGGCCCTGAATTGTCTAATATATTTATGTAAGATCTGAAGGAGAAAACTGCACAAAAATATCCATCACGACTTATCTCCCCAAAACAGCGGAGCGCCCCTCGTTTTTCGTATACCGTTTTATCAATTCAAGAACGGTAAATGGAAACAGGAACTGTGTTTCATTTTTCATATATTGATTTTTGTATAATTAAAATTGAAACGCAATATGAATAGCGAAATAAGATTTGTGTTTGGTTTTGTTATTAGTACACCGAAAAACGATCTAAATTACTAAATAATGTTTTTGTTTTTTGTTTTTGTTCCGGTTATAAGAAAATCGGAATATGAACTAATATACGTTGATTGCTTGTTTTTCGTTGTGTCGAATGCAAAACGAAAAAGTAAAAGACGGTATATACACTGACCTTTACTATCTCCAACAGCTTATTATTAAAACTGAACTTAACTCTTCTTCCTTCAAATCGCCATTTTATGTCATTGTCATAATTCAGTTTTTTCATTTCGGAAGAAATTGAACGAGAATTTCCATGCACTTTATTCTTCAAACTGGTTAGTTCCTATAAGATATCCTTCAATTGTGATTGTATGGGATTGAAATCCCCACAACTGCTGTTTTCTTTACTTATTGAGTCAATTTTTTGGTTTTGTTTTTCAAACAAGCCAAAAAAGCACCACGTGGCCGCGTACCTCAAGAAAAACTTTGTTTTTACAGTTCGACGGTCCAAAGCTGAATGAAGAAAAACCGCCAAACACACTGAATTTCTTCGTGCACACTTTCAGTGCGACCAAGCGTTAATTACATTAAATTATGGCAAATTAACTTTCTTGAAGTTTGAACAATCTTCTAATTCGTAAATTCAAACGACGAAAATTATATTTTTAGAGCATGGTAAATGTTCAGTATCACTGTATCTTCACAAATATCATAACTACAATACAATTTGCGAATTTGAAACATGTTTTTATTTTATCAATTTACTAAAATGTGAAAAGGCCCCTTAAAGTGAGTTCATAAGTACAACCACAGCAACCTGAGGGTATGTACCTGGGATTTTGATTATTGCAACTTATCAAATATATAAATACAATAGTGTGTGCAGTACAGAATGACCATAATTCATATTGATCATACACGTATAATATTATAAGTTTATATTCGCTACGTATTATTAAGTTAATAACAACCAAGGGATATAATGCAACTAAAATGTCCAATTGTTTATTTTGTTACAGTGACGTTGAATTGTGTGCCGAAAATAACAATATCAAACAAACGAAAACATTTCCTCAATAATAGGTATTCGACGGTTGACTTTTTTTTACCGCACAAACTACACCGATCGTTAGTTCTTCTTGAACGCTTTGAACTTGTATTTACTGAACTTTGTATTTACTGTCTATACGGTAAGTGCATAATGTCCCATAAAAAACACATTTCGATTTTAACAGATACGTCTACTTATAACAAATGCGCTATAAAACGTGGAATTGTAATTAACTCACCAATAACACGCCGGGTATGCGGATACTTTGATAACAGATGGTACTTCGATACCAGATAACAACAAAAGCCACGCGCGAGAGTTGAGTTATTTAGCTTTTTTGCATTTATGATCAGTTCATTTGTTTTTCAGACACGTAACATTGTTTGGTCGATTAATGGTATAGCACTTCGTATTGCGGAGCAACAAAGTTGTGACAAAAACAGTAAATTATAAAAAAGAGATAAATTTTAGTTAAATAACGTTTTTGAGGAAATTCAAATGTTTTTAGAGTCGGATGCCAAAATTTTCGTGGACTCTTCTTTTACCGATCATCTCAAAGACAATGGCACTTCGATTCCAGATATCTCGACACTTTACCAGATAAAACACACTCTATTTAGTGAATCAGAAATGCAGAATTCGCTGTGGAATACTGCTATAGTAAACAGGCAATAAATACAAATGTATGTACTGACGTAAATTAAAAACGAATTACCGAAAAATGCTCTTATTCCTTTGGAATATGATAATAAAAGGGAAAGGGAAGTGTAAAGGGAAGTGCTTCTTATAAGTAGAGCTCAATATAAAGGGAGTTTTCCAATCTCTTTTAAATTTTGTGGCTACGCATTAGTATCGTCTTCATGGTGCGATTCTAATGAGCACCAATGACAAAGGGTTTTATGAGGTGTATTGGCCGCTCTAAGACCCCTTGCTCCCCTTATCTAGAGTCCTGCTATAAGTTCAATTGAACGCAGTCGTGTTGATCCACATTATCCGTTGTATTTTGAATTCTCTTAATCTCAATTTACCATTTAAAAACAAGTGTATTTTTTAGACAATTGTTTTCGGTCGTCACTTGAAATATTTTACTTCAGAAATAAGCATTTGAATCTTTTTTTAAATGTGCATTTATAATATTTATTACACAAATTAATAGTAATAAGATTTTTGAAAACGAACAACGCCATTGGTTATATTTTACATGTGTATGTAAGTACGTTATGCATAGATTCCCAATAAGTCGGGCTTGACAATGAAAATTGATTCGTACTTCAAAATCTTGGTAAGAATAACCATAATATAAATAAATGCATTTCTGGAAGAAGATAAAACTCGTTTATCAGAGTGCCCAATTTGTTGAAAGTCTCTGTTATCCGAAGTGCCTTATATCGGGAATCAAAGTATCCGCAACTTCATGAATACCACTCATAAAAACATGCTCTATCTTCGTTTATATTTCATTGAATACTATCACAATTTCAGTATTTGAAGCGGAGTGATTACTCTATATGTAGAATATCAAACAATTTCTTGCAATATTTCTAAGTAGTTTTATTTTGATAAAATGTTTACTGTTCATCCAGTTTATGCTGTTTCCCGACCGAATTTTCTATTTTTGGGGACAAATCTACCATTCTTCCGTGATTTTTTTCTTTGCAATAGAAAAGGATACACCATGTATAAACTCGACCATGCGCCTTGTCTAAAAAACTTATCTTTATGATATAACTTTAAAAAAAACTGATGAACTTATCTCTCGCGCGTGGCTTTTGTTGTTATCTGGTATGGAGATGCCATCTATTATCAAAGTATCCGCATACCCGGCGTGAATAAGTAAATGATAATTATGATCACTTAAATTTGAATAAACAGTACACTGCTGGAGCATATTGTATAGTTCTGTTGGCTGCAAAAGTACAATTCCTTCCATTTTTACAGATTTGTATTAATTAAATGAAAGTTAAATATATATAACAATTTCTGCAATTTCCTACACCAATTGACCAGAATACTGTCAATGTAAACACAACTTGCGCATAAATGTAGTTCTGGATTTAATACAATAAAAATATAAGTCCATTTAAACGAGTGCATTACACTTTATATAGTTCTATGTTGTCATATGCGCATACATACAGACAAGCAATTTCGCGACCCGGAGGATCAATAGCTGGGAGTTGAACTAATGCAACTACCCTCAGCTTTTGTTTTGGATACATGCAACTGGGCAAGTAGGATCTCTATCGAGATGGCGTCGATTAATGATAAAAATCTGTCTTATCACATAATACCAACACGATTGCTGGACTTGATTGATCATCATGCCTGGACGTCATGATACGATAGACACGTTCTATACATAGATGGTGACGTCACTACTTTATTGTCACCAGTAAGACCGGTGTGTACACAATGACGATAGACATTACTTTAAAGGTTTCGCAGATTTTGTTACATTACAGGCGTAAATAATTTTATCACATGCTATACCCTGTTTCCCATGTAATACAACCATAACATTTTTTTATTACACATGTGTAATACTACATTTTTAAGCGTTTTCATTGGCTTAGTTTTCGTTTATTGACCAATCGCATTTTGTTATTTTGCTGAAAAGACGTTGCAACGTCAAATTACGTCACGAAATGTAAACAACATTCGGGATTTATCATTATGTTTGCGTGAATATTTATTTGATGTGCTCATTTAAAAGCATGTGATAAAGGCTCGCTTACTAACAAAATTCCTGAACTCGTTTAATAAAATATGGTATGATATGACAACTCGTGCCAGATCCTATATATATGCACTTTATTAACAATCTACAATTAGTCGAAGTAATCAACCGCGTCTAAGGCGAGCACTGAAAAACATCTGGGTATGTAATCAATGGTTCGGAGTGACCGGAAAAAAGGCTTGCGATAAATTAATTCTTCTAGGTGAGCTATTACTTAGCTTTACAAGTGATACTTGTGGCCCGACTTGTGGATTGTTTAGGACTGTTACTCCCAGCAACATTTAAAATCAGTGTTGGATGTGCCAGTGCACTTGCTAAGAATATGTGTACGCGAAACAAGTGGGTTTGGGAAAAAAAATGCTATTTCTGGCGCTGATCGGAGAATTTTCGATCATCCGTTTAACGTGCTAGTTGTGAGTTTTGTTGATCACCTTTTGTAAGTCTTGCTCATTGTGAGCTTTGTTGATCACCTTTTGTTAGTCTTGCGCCGTGCGTTCTCAACATTTGTCTTCAGGGGCAATTTTTTCGTCTTATCTTAATGCATCTAGTCAAAGCAGTTGTTCAAATTATTATATCTCGGCCGAGATTTAAACCATGCCACGTGGAATAAAAACTGTTCAATTGTTTTAGGTGAGCGACCCAATGCCTTTGATACTCTTGTTATATTTTTAAGGTTTCAAAACACTTTACAATTAATTGAAGGCTCTGAATTCGCTATCTCGTTTCTTATCTTAAAACGCTTGAAGAATCTTAAGGATTAACACACGTCGATATATATGATGTTTCACTACGTTTTCATTATATATGCAATCTATTGCAAGTTAAGCGTTTTCATAGTGTATGTACTATATTGCAGGTTTATCGCACGCAGCGCTTTTCGAGGTCTTCATGAGCGAATTCTGGGAATGGCGTCTCCGTGACAATCCCGAGTTCGCCTCGAACGTTGGCGACAGCCGCTACACGGAGCTCGTGGAAGATTACAGTGTGGAAGCGATCGATGCTCGAAAAGTTAGTGTAATAGCGTTTTCCACAATGCCTTCAATATTGAGTTGCATTTAATCCATTCAATACTTGCTTTTTTGCTATAATCTCATCTGAATTAATGCCAGCAGTTTCCATTCATTGTGTTACGAATATTTTTTTAACTTAGTGTTATTTATTCATATACATGTTTTTAAGCAGAAATACTTTCCGAGATCTCGATTCTGGGTTTTCATGATGACCGATGAGAGTGTGTAAGTGGAAGTGGGGTATTAGCCAACATTGATAACAGTGATAAACCAATTTGCCGATCGGCGTCCGCAGAAATTAAAAAAGGCCAGACGATGGGCAACATGAGGTATATCTGGAAGATTACGTACGAGTCATGATTTAAATTACTGTATTGAAGTGGATAATACTTTTTTCTTTCTCCTCTCAGCACAGCGACTTTTGTCATATATATTTCTCATCAGTCATCACTCACAATAACTAAATGATAAGGTAAGTCGTGATATGAATCGGAAGACCCTGTCTCAGGACGGACCAGTGCACCGGTATTGTTCATTTCTCGAAGATGTTTTTGATCTACTTAAGATTTTTATTCTGGGGACTTTCTCTCCAGGAAGTTCCATGAAGGTACATACGTCATCATGCAGTTTCTAAAGAACATTACGAATGTTGCATTATAGTATATGCTGAATTGAATAAGACCTCATGACGTATTTAATTCATTTAACTACTGGATGATAGGCCTTGTAAAATTAGTTTCAGTTCAATGTAGAACCATCGACATCGATTTGCTTGTGTTGCAGACAAGCCTGAAACAATCTTCTCAGAAGTAAGTAAGGGATGGTATTGTTACTGCAGCTAACAATTCAACAGTATGAGGCTGCTGATATTGCGGGAACGGAGCAACTGTTTATCGGACTGAGATTTTTCGTCACTAGAGAAGAGTCCCTTTGCTTTGTATCACTTGATGATATTGACGCAGAACCTAATGCAGGGATGATCGTAGAGCAGTGAAAAAGTACTGTCTGCACATTAACAAGCTATGCGACCAAGGATACGATGAATGCTCTACTATGGCGGGAAAAGAAAATGGAGTAAAAGTCCGTATTAAATCCGATTATCCTTTTCTTTGTACATTGTTCGGCTCACCGTATAAGTCTTGTAAATAATCTAGATCTAAAAACAGTTTCTGACGTACGTTATGCCATAGGGACTGCTAAGAAATCAACAAGTATTTCAGAGAGAGCCTTAAGAGAAGATCGACGGCTCGTTCCGAACATACCATTTTTAAGCAATACAAGGTGGATTGAAAAGTATTAAAGCATACGAAAATACGCCAATCATTCCATCGAAATATGCCGTCAGTAAGAATATTTAACGCAAAACGAACAGAATACCAAAGAATGACAGACCGCACATCGGCTTTGGACGGCAAGTGGAACAGCGAAATTTGTGATAGCGATCCGCATACTAGCCAAATATTCGTCCATTTTAGAGCCCATCACGCAAGCACTTCAGGCTATTCAATTATACATGATTAGTGTCAAAAACACGTCGATTATCTGACATCGATGTCCACCGATCATCTACGAAACTTGGAATCGATTTTTGCGGAGGATGTATTCGAAAAACAGCCGAAGACATTATTGTTACAATGACAATACCACGGCAATGAGCAAATATGTGTGGAATCAATTGAGAATGCTTTTAACGCACAATCTATTCCGTACATGCACTCTCTGATCTAGTCTCTAAGAGCCGATTTCAGGAATATAATATGCCTCCGTTCTTGTTTTATCAACTCCATCAGAACCACATAGTATGGTCGATCAGACTTAGAGATACACTATAAACCTTCAACGAATTTTATGAATCGATAATTTTGAACAAGATGCAATATCTTGGCACGACATGAGCAAGAAGGAATCAATCGAACTGAATAAGTTGCATTTTGTTGACGTGGTAAAAATCGGATCTGTTTCAAGCCGTGCGCGAGGTGATGCTCATATTACTACTCTTATCGCCAACATTTGTACGGTGGAACGATCATTTATCACTCTGAGACGAGTTAAGAGATGGTTAAGATCCATACATGTCGCCTTCACTTAATATTTAGCGACTAAATAAATGTTACTTCATTGAATTCTCCCCTCGATTTCACAGAAATGAATCATGTTTAAAACAATGTTTTGCGAGTGAATAAATTGCACAATAACCGCATGCGTTATTTGTTTACATGTAAATGGGATTTGATGTTGGTGTGAAACTGTCCAGCGTCATTCTGACCCAAATTGTTAAATTAAGGATTAATAATATTACATCTTAAGATTTTTCCATATTGCACTAATATGATCAGCCGCATTCTGGGAAAATAAGGCTTAATGCATGTGCATAAAGTGTCATGTCTGTAAAGTCCAAACAGGCTATTCAGGGACGACACGTTTTGCCTTTCCAGGATTTTTGCAGATTACTTCAAACGAAAATGACAATAAAAGCTGAAAGTGTCGTACCTGATGAGCCTGTGCGGACTATACAGGCTAATCAATGTCGACAGTTTACGCACAAGCATTATGCCAGGTATTCCGATAATGAGACTCAAATGAACAACGATAACTCGGAAATCATTTCTTTAATTGTATTCTTTCAGGATTGGCTGGAGACGTTCTTAGCCAAGGTGAAGGCCAACGTCAAACAAAATAACCTCTCGAAGGCAGACCAAATCACATACGATGTGCCCGATGATACGATACAGACATGGCTCGATGGATACGAGTGGAAAAAGTACGGGGTTCGGTAAAGTACAATCTGATAAAACTCATGACAAATTATCGTTACGATTGAATTTTAAGGTCACTACAATTACTCATGCTGATTCTATTTTTGTCAATAGTTGTCATGCGAAATTGTATTATTAACTTGTCGTTCCAATATTTATCGGAATCTCTTGTTTAAAACTATGAGCATTGTTCTTGGAATACGGGACCTAATGCACATGCGTAAAATGGCGTCCAAGATTACCATGTGCAGCTCGCACTGGCTAATCTGGGACGATCCTTTCTCGCTTTTATTGTAGAATCTCTACTTAACTTAAATCCAGCGAAGGCGGAAAGCGTTGTTCCTTTTTAGCCTAGACGGAGGGTAATCTTGGACGACTTTTTACGTAATTCATTAAATCTCGCTTTCCCCGAGCGCGAACCAATCTGCTTGTACGAGAAACCACGGCATGTGCATAAAATGTGCAATTGTTTATGGTTCCATCTAATAAACACTCCATTATAAACAAAATATATTCTGGAATTATAACGATTTCTCATTTTTTAATGGTAATAAGTTTTTTTCTGATAATTTTTAAGGTATGTCAATAGGGAATATTGTTCGATGACAAAAGTTTTAAATTGTTGTTGTGTTTGGGAAAACAAATGAAGTGTAACGCATATAATTTCATGGGCTACTTTATTCAACGATAGAAGCTATCAATGCCTAACAACTAAGTAACCAAGATCAGAGGTCAAAATGCAGTTATATAAAACTTGGGGGCGGGGCGTTGCTACGCTAGGCGTGGCGTAGAGAAATTATCTTAATACACCACAATTCTCCCCTTTACATTTCATTGATCATACATGTAAAAAAATGAACATGAAAACAATTGCGTTAACATGTAAATATCAATGTACACAATTCTGACCATTCGAATGAATAATCAATAAAACCTTGACCATTTCAATTTCATGACCTCTTTAACTAAGCATGACCTTTTCTTCATCATAGCATGCAATTTAAGAACATTTGAGCGTTTGAATTAGACAGGTTGTAAAAACAACCGATAACCTGTCTTTCTCTCCTGCCAACTAAAGTTAATGTCTTTATGCTACTATAAAACGTTATTGGCTTAACATTAAACCATCAGTTCCATTAGTACTGCAAGCGTTCGGGCGGTTTTCTATTGCGTAACGGATAGCGTCTTTCTGGCAGTCGTAAATCCGTATCATTACTACGATTATCCCCGTACTCAATTATTTCCATCGGTTTCAATGCCGACTTAAGTTCACTTACATTTGTGTCCGCGGCATTTAAAATAGTTTCTAAGGGTGTGAGAACCGGTACATTTATACCAAAATAATTCTGAATTTCCGTGGCGCGAAGCTGATCAACATGGCGTTTCCATGTCATATTATTCCCGATATCTACTTTGTATAAAAGTGGACCATCTCGAGAAACTATTGACCCAGGGATCCATTTTTTCCTTTGAAGTAGGTCTGAAATCTCGCGCTAAGACACGTTGGCCTAATTCGAATTCGCGAACTTTTCTATTGTCAGAAATTGACAATTTCATTTGACCATTATTGACTCCTGTCTGTGTGTCGGGTATCATCAAGTCTAGTTTACTGCGCAAATTCCGACCAAAAAACAGTTTTCAGGAGTTTCCCCCGTCGTACAATGTGGCGTATTACGATATGCCAACAACACAAAGTTAATCTTCAAATTGAAATCGGTGATGTATATATAAAGAAGTGAAACTCCAGCTGCTGGAGTAGTATTGAATTATTATAATAAACAATTAGTAGGTCCTTTATTTAAGGCAAGTGACCGATTGCCAAAACAGTACAAAACAGTACAATACAGCACAATACAAAACAACATTAACACAAATAAGAATAAAGCTGGGGTCACCGCCTTGGAACGGTCAATGCAAAGCATTGGGGGTTTAAACCGGTTTTGGAGCGCTCAACCTCACACTTGGCCCAGCAATATTCATAATACATGTACGTGTAAATAAAATTTAACCTCATAGCATTGTAAATAAAATTAAACAATAATAAAAGGTATTTAAAACGCATTCAATTTAATTACCATTTAATTAATCAATGGTATTGAAGGTACTAGAGCAACAGAGTTATAACTTTTTGAGGAACGATGGAATGAAACTATGAACAAGTGTCAACTACATTTCTTCTTTATAGAAAAAGATTTAAGAATATAGCATCATGAAGTTTATATTTCAGATCATCATCGCACAAATACAGGAAAAAGCAGCAATAATGGGTGTAAAAGTTCCATATTACATTGCTTGGTTGTTTATGTACTGCTAAAAAATAAATCAAACAAGAAACGCCTGTCACAGAGAAAATAAAAATAAAATTATAAACTCAATGACCTATGCATGTAGATTACAACTTGGAAAATTGGTCGTATGACGTCACAAAAATCCATGTACCCAGGAACAGAGAAAGAGTTATGACGTAATTGACGCACGAAAACACAATGACGTGAACACAATCCAGGGGCAGTACTGTAAAGTTAAAATAAAAATATTAATAGGGCGGTACTGCAAAATTAAACTACCAATAAAACAAGTTTATGTGATTAAATATTAAGAATCAAATGTATAAAAAAAATAGTAATTCCATTAAAGCGACATTATTGGAATCAAACAGTATATAGGTGTTTTGACAACTGACGACAGAAATGATTTGATGTAAGATGTGTGTCTAAATGTAGTTTTCATGCAAATTTGTGCATACGACACAAAGACACAGTTATACTCAAATGTGAAAAATGCCCATAATATCTAATAATTCCAAATTTTAAGCGAAGAAAGATATAGTGAATCAAAAACCATCAAGCACGTGTTTTTAAGTACATCAGCAGCATATCTTTTTGATAAAAACGAGTTAATTAAATTTAAAAGTTTAATATGAAAATTTTCTTTAACATATTTTAATTTGCGGTCACGCTTTAAAACATCTCCATAAAAATATGGATGGGAAATTCCATTATTTAAATGCCATTTTAAAGAAACATTATATTTTGAAATTAAATCACCCTACTTTGAGTGAAATTTAGCGAATTTACTTCTTAGGTTATGATACAAAAAGCCTTGTTTTAGCAATTTCTTTGTTAATAAAAGATTACGATCATTAAAATCTTTAATACATGAACATGCTCTGGCATAACGTACCAACTGTGAAATGTAAATACCATAGGAAGGGCCTTTAGGAATGTTGCCATCTAGGAACGGAAAATTCACAATTTCAAAGTTTAAGTCGTATAAACTCGTATAAACTAGTTTTAATCATATTATTATTCATAGTAAGATGTAAGTCTAAATACGCAGCGTCTGTATTGGATTGAGACGATTTATTTAAGATTAGTTCGTTAGGGTAGATTTTGTGAATATATTGTTCAAATAATGGATTATCTAAATTAAGTGTGTCATCAATGTACCTACTAGTAAGGTTAAAACATTGAATCAAATCTACTTGTTAAGTCTTAGATAATTCTAACATAAATTCGCTTTCATAACAATATAAAAAAGATCAGCTATTAGTGGGGCACAATTAGTACCCATAGGAACACGAACACAAATAATTTGTTTAAATATTTTACCATTAAATTTAACAAACAAGTTATCCAGAAGAAAAGTAAGTGCTGCACAAAAGTCAAGACCAGTCCAAATGATGTAATTATCTAATATCTGATTAGTAAAAAAAAGCTGTTTTAGTGTTTAAAGCTAGATATGAACACTTCTCTCTAGCAAAAGTTTTTTCAATCAAAGAAACAAGTTTGGATTTTATTAAAGCGTGAGGAAGCGTTGTATATAGCATTAAAGCTCGCATTGCAAAGAGCAATTGAACCTTTCCACAAGACCATTTGTGGACGGTATTGCTACCGCAATTCTTATATGACACATCCCGTTTCTCTAAATAAACAGAGAAAATTCTTCAGATATAAATTGACAACCATTGGCTGATACTAATTGTTTGGGCAAGCCGCATCTTGAAAATATTGTACGCAATTCTTTAATTGTTCTTCCAGGAGTTATCGGTTTCATTTCGATGACTTTGGCCATTTAGGAGCATCTACGATAACCAAAAACAGATTGGCGAAAATGTCCTCGATTCTTGGGAAAGGCTATTTATCAACCTTGATTGATTGATTTACGGTAACCTTGAAATAACCGCATATTCTGACATCGCCGTTTCCTTTTACGACAGAAAGGATCGGTGTCGCCCATTCACTGGTGTCCACTTTCGAGATGATTCCTTTACTCTCGAGACTGTCCAGTTCTTTCTCTAGTTTGGGCTTAATAGAGTACGGTACCGGCCTGGCTTTTATGAATTTTGGCTGAGCATTTTCATTTAGGGTGAGCCTTGCCTTAATTCCCTTCACCGTCACTAAACACGTCTTTATGTTTATCAAGTATAGACTTTAGACGTACCTTCAGGACTTCCGTTGTCACAGAGTTCACTTTAAAAAGTGTGTCCACGTTCAGTTTGATGTGACTCAGCCAGTCCCTTCCGAACAGTGTAGGCCCATCACCTTTTACGACGCAAAGTCGCATTGTCTGCGATTGTCCATTATAACTGACATGCACCATAACCGTCCCTTGTTGCTCTATGACATCGCCTGAATATGTCTTCAGTATGGAATAAGCAGGATCGAACTTCATATTTCCGAATCGTTTTCGGAAATCCGTGTTTGATATGAGGGTAACTGCTGATCCTGTATCAAGCTCCATGGGTACCTCGACATCGTTAATCTTCGGCTTAACGATGAATTTCCCGTTGTCTCTTTTATTCACAGTGTTGATCACTGAAACGTTTTTCTCCATATACTGCACCGACTTAAACTTCCTTCATAAAGCCTTTATATGTCCCTTTGCCTTACAATTGTGACAGACTGCATCCTTCAGTATGCATTTCTCGGAGGGGTGGTTAGTTTTCCCACAATGGATGCACTTGCTTCTCTCTTTGGCATTATTGTATGTCTTCCATTCCTTGGGTTTTGTTGAATTTCCAAATCGGTGAACGGGCTCATAGGCGGCTGTCGATAACTGTAACTCGGCGGCATCCTTATGTGCAGCTCCCATGGCAATCGCTATTTCTACGGCATTTTGCAGTGTCACATCAGCGAAAGACAATAACCTTATGTGTCCCTGCATCGAACCTGTCCCTTAAAGAATCGTTCAAGTTCGATCCGAACTCACAGAATTCTGAAAACTTTCGAAGTGAAGTTACGTAACAACTCACACTTTCGCCCACTGCTTGATTCCTCTTGTGAAATCGGAATCGTTCCGCGATTATTAACGGTTTCGGGCACAAATGAGTTTGTAAAAGCTGACCAAGTTCCTCATACGATTTCTCGGACGGCTTCGCTGGTACGGTAAGGTTCCTTAACAAACCGTACGTCTTTTCACCGAGGAGTGTTAAAAGTCCTGCCAATTTTCGTTCATAATCGATGTCATTGACCATTAAGTACTGTTCAGGTCGATCCTGGTAGGAAGTCCATGTTTCGACATTGCTGCCATATGCGTTAATGTTCCCAATGAGGCCCGTTGCCATTTTGTGTTTATATCTAGAATTTCACGTACAATCTTATTAAACGGATAAAGTTCTCAAAACATAATCCACAAAGTGTTATCCTCGTCGCCAGTGTGTTGTGTTTGGGTAAACAAACGAAGTGTAACGCATATAATTTAAGTGGCTACTTTATTCAACGATAGAACCGATCAATGGCTAACGAGTAACTAACCAAGATCAGAGGTCAACATGCAGTTATATAGAACTTGGCCTTGGGGCGGAGCGTTGCTACGCTATGCGTGGCGTAGAGGCATTATCTAAATACACCACAATAGTGCTGCTTTAAACGAGAATAATTGAAGGCCAGTGTTATAGATGTGTTTTCTCATCATTTATTAATTTGTGGTTTCACATTAGTCAATTGGTTCTAAATACGTTGTATGCACATACACTTTACTTTAGGTTTCAGCTTTGTAAAATATGTATTTAATTAAAATATATTTTTCACTCGTGAGTTGACCAGCCAAATGGGCATCAGGGTGCGGGGTGCTTTGGTCAAATGAAGCTGGTGCAGCGCCTTGTATTTCGTATTGTCAATCCAGATTGGCCTCAAGGGAAGACCAAAACAGGAAGTAGCTTTCGACCATTCGCTCTAGATCCTCCAAAACGTTATTGGCAAGCATGCATTATTTCATTATGAGAACAATCCCCAATTCCAGTTACGGTCCAATGAGTCTTATCAGTCGAATTGACGGATTTCACAACACCTACGACAGCTTTGCGGGTCAGGTGAAGTTTGATGACGTGAGCGCATTTCAGAAGTTTGCAGCAAGGATTCGTGCGTTCGGCGACCAGGTACTCTTGATGCTGCTGTATTTTTTTCCTATTGCAAAACCACCTATGAAAAGCCCACACAATTTGTATTTGTATTCACCAACAACAAAATCTGACAACGATTATTTGGAAGTACGTGTTTTTATATGTACTGCAGGGAATCGCATGATTTTCTTTGGAACTAGTGTAAGATCAATACATTATATCATAGTCAATCTTTGCTTGTTGTTAAATATTTCAATTAAAAAATGGTAGTAAATTCTAGAGAATTTAAGAATGGGTGCTTTAAAGTGCAGCAAGTAGAGATGTTTTGGCGTGAGATTAAGGAAAACTAATCAGCGAAGTGTATTCGAAGAATCTTTGAAACACAATGTTTATTTACACCTTCTAACGTGTTTATATTTTTTGTTTGCATAAGTTCCAACTTATGCGTTTAATAACTATATATGTCTATAACATCGAACGATTTTATCAATCATTGAAGAGACCTTATCCTTGTTTAATGTGAACATTAACTCTTTTAATTTGTAGAAAGTAAGACAGTGTATCCCAACTTTGTGTAAGAAATTAACTATTTTATCTAGAAAAAGCAATAGCCGGCACCACATTTTAAAAATGCAAAGACAATCGGAAACTATTATTAGTCCATACCATTTTTTGACGATGCTGGAACAGCATCGTCCAAGGTTTGATAACCATAAAAAAAATTCACAATGGCAACCTATGTAAAAGACCGAGCCAGTCCGATTGAGATAACTCGATTTTTCAGTTACTTCCCTTTTGCATTCGCCACTGCGTAGGAGATTGCTCGTCATTGATAACATTCTCCTAGCAGAGTTGTCGTTCGTGTTTCAACATTCAACAATGGCCGCCCCCATGAGAGTCTCGATTCAAAACTTTCTTACTGCATAAATTGGCTTGTTTCGCTAATTAGAAGCTGTCTTTTAAGACATATGAATTATTTATTCACTAAATCTCCGCTTATGACAACAATAGTTGGAATTCGAAGGATATATACTCGATGTGAATGAAGGACTTTCTGGATCGTAACAGCTTGAAACGGCAAAACTGGCATACTGGTATTTTTAGTTATCAATATAAGTCACATTGTGCTTTATAAATTGTATTCGAGCATTTTGCGACTTATTGAATGACTATGATACCCGATATCAACATTTCATCGGGGATTTGCAGATCACCAAGCTGTCCTGAAATTCAACATTGATTTCAAACTCTTTACTGGTTTGTACCTTAGTGTTAGTACTTTTTATCATTTTAAAGTTTAATGAACTGTGTCACAGTAAAAGAGACATTAAGGCGATTGTGGCCAGTTTGGATCTAGATCAGCCTGCAGTCGCTTGAAAGCTGTTAGCTTAAAAGCGTTTTTCTGACAATAACAAATAATTTAATTGGATACTGATTTGACTGCGCTTTTCCTGTGACCTGGCTCAAATAATAGAATTGTCATTAATCAAATTATTTATTTCGAACAATAATCAATTGTTTTTCTTGTCCCTCGGGATCAATGACTCCAGCACTTTCCTGTTGAGAATTGAATAAAGGCGATGCTAGGGGGCGTGAGAGATGTTGCACCTTCCAATATCGCTCGATTGTTCATTGTCGGCTCGGGTACTACGTACATGTACCCCGGGTACTCTTAAGTATACTTACATGTATCCCGGGTACGGTAAATATACTAAAATGTACCCGGGAAATTTAACCCTAAATCAGTCGTTGTCGGCTATTTTTTTGAAATAATTATATATACACATTTATGTCAATTTTTCTGTAGAATGGCCTCTATATTATCGGAACACATACTCAAAAAGCATGTTGATGCAGTGTTTTTTGAAGAGAAGTGTGTTTAAGATAATCGGTTGCGCATTTTACGACATCGGATTTTGGGCGCGAATACAACTCGGGTACAGTCTAATATGGACCGAGTACAATTACGTTTATTTACCGTACCTGGGGTACATGTAAGTATACTTAGAGTACCCAGGGTACATGTAAGTATACTTAAGAATACCCGGGGTACATGTAAGTAGTACCAGAGCCGACAATGACCAATTAAGCTCCATTATCCCTCATGAACCGACTCAAAAACCGAGTCGGGCAATATTTGACTTATTTTTTGGTTTGGTTGCTCTCGAGGGATGAAAATTTCAGAATCTTCCTAAAAGCCCTACGGGTTTGATCCCCAGAAGCGACATTGAAAACTTGCATACTTTGTTATCTAAAAGGCTGATTAACCTGATATACAATGAAAATGTGAATTTTCTCTCACATGATGTTCATCAGTCATATTATATAAAAACTTACAGCAGTAGTAAACAACTGGACAATAATTAATGAACGCATCTTTCATTCGTCTTTGAAACTTTGATTTTGACATGGCCTAGATTTAATTATGTGACTGGGCTTTACCAGCACTCTTGTAACAGAGCTAAAGTTTAAATGTACCATTGAAGATCACCTAAATCCAGATTTGCTATTATAGACGTGTGGAACGTTTTAACGGTGTGACAAGTAAGCAAAAATTGGTCATTACCCAGAGGCCACAACTGATCTATGACTGTATTAAAACAAGAAAAATCAGTGCCTGATTTAGATTTCCTTAGATAGTTCAATAAAAACTAATTTCATAAGCCTGGTAACAGTTTAACGGTAATGCTACCAATGTGTCACACCAGGGCCTTGAATTTGAAATCAAGGACATGCATGGTCATTTCTTCATGAAATCAGGACACAAAATTGTATGTTAAGTCTTTAATTGACCTGGCTATAGTTCTCAGATTATTATAAGCTCAATCAGTATATTTATATCATTATTTATGCTTTGTGTATTGTAAACATATACACAATCATGCAGTTACATGATAGCAATAAATAATATCAAAGCTACCCATACTATAAAGGTCATTGACAAAGCCTATGGTCAAAATGTGAACACATTGAGTGTAATCGCACTCTCGTGCCAGCAAAAACAATACGTTGACAGGTTGTCATTTATGACAGTTCTACTTTCACTTTCATTTTGTGATATCAAACTATTAGCAATTATGTGGCTGAGAAAAATATCGTCATTGCTTTTTATGCCCCCGGTAGGGTGGTCTATATCAGTTGAACTGTCAGTCAGTCAGTCAGTCAGTCAGTCAGTGTGTCAGTCTGTCCGTCCGTCCGAAAACTTAAATGGCCATAACTTTTTTAATATTGAACATAGCAACTTGATATTTGGCATACATGTGCATCTCATGGAGCTGCACATTTTCAGTTGTGAAAGGTGAAGGTAAAGGTCATCCTTCAAGGTCAAATGTCAAATATAAAGCGTCTGTCTGTCTATCCGAAAACTTTAATATTGGCCATAACTTTTTCAATATTGGCGTGCATGCGTATCTCATAGAGCTGCACATATTGATTGGTGAAAGGTCAAGGTCATCCTTCAAGGTCAAGGTCAAAGGTCAAATTTTGCAATATTGAAGATAGCAACTCCATATTCGGCATGCATGTGTATGTCATGGAGCTGCACATTTTGAGTGGTGAAAGGTCAAGGTCATCCTTCAAGGTCAAAGGTAAAATATATGGCTTCAAAGCTGCGCAGCAGGGGGCATTGTGTTTCACAAACACAGCTCTTGTTTAATATATTTTCTGCACATTTCTTCAAACAACTTACTTCGTAAATTCAATCATTCCTGACAGACTTGTGTACATATTTCGCTTACATTTTGACGCGCGTAGGTAGGACCGCATTACCGCTTCCGAAATGTGTATTCATACTATTGCCGTCGAGGAACTTATCTGATGTTTGACGGAAAGGGCCAAATATGTGCGAGTGTGGGTCAAGTTCCCCACAGGTACTACTTTCCCATTCCCCCAATTTTCTTCCGTACCTAAAATTGTTCGTACCCAATTTTTTTTCGTACCAAATTTTTTTTTCGTACCCAATTTTTTTTTCATCCCCAATTTTTTGTTCGTACCCAAATTTTTTTCGGTCCCAATTTTTTTGTTCCCAAATATTTTTGTGTACCCAAATTTGTTTTCATACCCAACTTTTTTTCGCAAAATTTTTGTAACAAATTTTTTTTTCGTACCGACAAACACAATTGTGGTGATAGTGGTGATGTAGATAAACTTAACTTGATGCTTTTATATCCATCCTCTCAAAAGCATCGTCGGTTTGACGAGACTTCATTCATACAAAATCAATAAATTAAAGCGGAATGTGTTGTGCCTGATAAGTCTGTGCCGAAAGCACAGGTTTATTTGGGGCGACAATTAATGCACATGAATTGAGCCAAATTTTCCCAGAACAGGACTTAATTAATAGGTTTTTATCGGTATTAACATAGACATTCTCAAAATCCATGCATACAAATGAGTATTATTAGTACACTTAACATTTATTTTAACAAAAAGCAGTTATATCTTAAGCATATCAGAATCGGAGTAATGTTAGCATAAACGTTTTTTAAGGCCCGTACGAAGTAACCATTAATTAAGCCACGTTCTGGGAAAACTGGGCTTAATGGCTGTGCGAGAAGTGTCGTCCTAGATTGGCATGAGAAGTCATCACAGGCTAATCTGGGACGACGCTCTCCGCTTAAACAGAATTTTTGGTTCAAATAAAGTCTCCTCTAAACGAAAATCCAGTTCATGTGGAAACTGTCGGCACAGATTATTCTGTTTGCTCTGACTTATATGGAATGATACTTTACGCACATACATTAAGCCCAGTCCAACAACGAGGCTCAAGTCTTCTGAAGGCTGGTCATTTAGCAACTCGCAATTACGCTCTTTGGGTGTAATGCGTTCACATCGGATGTCGATAAATAGTTTTTATTTGACCTATAAACAACGATATGTGGAAACGTTTCCTGCGTGTTTATCGTCAGAACGAGGTCCCAGCGGCGTAAGACAAGATGCTGCTATTCAAGACCAACGTTACAGCTTTCCCAATGTTCAAGCCTTTCCACGGACTCCTAGATGAAAAGACGAGTAATTTAACTGTGTAAGAACCGCTTTTAACAGTATGTTAATACCTTACCTTTTTCCAGCTTAATGAATGATATTTGGGCACACATGTATCTATCATGACAAAGAATGTTGAGTATTTTCCTGATATATCATCAAATCTTTGAAATAACGTGTATACAGATTAAGCATTATGCGATATTTTTAAATTTGAGATTATTTTCATCCACATTTTGGTATAACAGACGTCACTTTCATGTGGTTGCTGTTAAAGGAAGACGCTTATTCGAGCTTAGTCAATGACGAATATTGAATATCTGCTTCAGAAAATTGAGAGTCTGAAACGGTTTATCAGTGAAGTAAGTTTTAATCAGTTTTTGGCCTGGGGCGAAGCCCCTAGGCCATATAGTACTGATACCGATTTCTGAAACAAGCTGACTTTGCTAGCTGCCAAAACAATCACGAATGAATGAATTTGTAAAAGTCCGATTTACCACTTGGCGGTCATTCATGCGCAATCAAAGAAGACGGACCTATACAAACAAATAGGTCCCTGCAAAGAAGTTCTCAATAACCCGCATTGTAAATACAGAATATAACTATATAACATGACAGTGTTATAAAACGTGTAAAAAAATATTGTTGAAGCAAAATTGCTAAGCATTGGGTGCGACATAGTTTTTATTATTGTTTGCATATTCATGCGAGAATAAGTTCCTCACTTGACGGTCTAGGCCGAAAATATACGAGTGTCTACGGAGACAGTAAGAAGAATTTTTTCTGATACATTTTTTTAAGGTATTAGCACTCTAATGAACTTCATGCAATATCGCATTCTTTCGTACATATCCGTCACTCCGAACGCTGGACTGTGCGGAAAACTAAGAATATTCTATAAATACGCTATGAAATACTAAATGTAGGACCCGCTAAATACAATGACAACAAATATGGCCGACATTGTACCTGACAGATTGGGTCGTTTAAAGAAAAAGCAATTTTCTATATTGAAAGAGAACAATTAATAAAAGTGGTATTATTGTTCATATTAATGTGACTGGAGTTAATAATAAACGTCAACTAATGCATGGCAGTGTTGATATTTATGAAGAAAACGATTCCTGGAAATACGAAAGTCAAACGATTGAAAATTTTGACCACTGTGAAGAATAACGTTTAGAACCCGTGTCATTTACACAATTTAATATTGTTCTTGAGCAGTTAAAGGGGATAAAGTGGATTTATGATTGTGTGATGACTGTAGCCATGTGAACGGGTTATCGTACGGCAAAACCCATCACGTAAAGAAGAGTCTTCAAATTTTCAAGTAAGGAATGCCTTGTTTTGTTATCAACATAAAGCTCGGAACAGGAAGGTACATGGATTACAGTATGCAATATTTTTTCAAGTATAACAGTTTCATTATTCATAATTGGAGTAAAGTAGATTTTGTAGGAAAAGTGCACCCTGTCAGTGATTTTTACCACATAAACAGGCTCATATTTGCTTTCATTTTGAAAAAGAAAATATGCCATGTAAGGAAAAAGTTGTGTTGTAAATGCATGGAAATCAAGGACAGCATATTTGAATTTTATGACCAAGTAATGATGTTTTCCTCAAACAAACAACAAAAAAGTATATTATGTCCCAAATACTAAAATTACTATTCTGAAATTGATATGCCAATGACTGCTACTTGTGTTATCACCTAAATTATGTGTTATGGTTATTCAAATTAAAATGCTGCATATTTATTATCTGTTCAGCAATGATCAACAACATTGGTGGTCCAGGAACGGTTAATTACTTTTTGTCAACACTGTATGTTCCAATGATCAATTGAACTTAAGGAAAATGGAAATACATGCGGGAAGGACGTACATTCATCAAGTTTCAACTATCTCCTTTATAGCAGACAGGCTTATAAGATGGAAACGAAGTAGGTATTTTACTGATTTATGTGATTGTTAATGTAGAACCAATGTTTTAAGCGATAAATAAAATGAAACGTCAATAGTCAGTTTCATATCCAGTAGGGATAATACATGTATATGGTATTCACATTTGGATGAAGAATGTATAATATATGTGGTGTTTACATTTACTTATTAATCCAGTTTTAAAGGGTGTATCATATAAAATACTAGTAATGACATGTTATGTCATGAATGTCTAAATAAATAAAAACGATGACGCATATCATAATGGATTATGTCACACTTCTCATGAAACACTAATGTCAGTTTTTACTCCTATACATGTGCTTGTGTATTTGACATTTGTATATGATTGTTTTGTTAAATAACATGAAGAAAATGTTGTCAATTTATAGAAACAACTCTGAGAAGGCTTATTGAAGCCAAATTAATAAGAAAAGACCAAATATTTTTATTTTAATATATAAAAATGGTTAAAATTATTCATACACAATTTGCAATTATGCATAATTTTGTTCGACTGAAACTTATTGAAGTTCTCATGAACCTGCCTGAATATAACTACATGTACTAGTCAAATATCAACTTCAAAGGAACAATGGTGTTATCTTTTCAATGATACATTGTATGCTGATTACCTGTGCAGGAGGAAAATGAAACCAGACAGATTATGGACTCAAATTAAACCCTTAAAAAAGCTAGGAATTTGCAGTCACTGAGTGTTCTTGTTTACAGTCATGTGTTCAATGCTGCAACAGCATAAATATTACAGCTGGCTCTGGACTCAACCTTAAAATCTTAAAATGATCTTTGAACGCGATGGTCTCAAGAACTTTTTAATAATGAATAACTCTGACGGTCAGCCCAGGGCCACCAATGCCAATCGTCTGTTGGAGACACTTATTCCAACCTGTCGAAGTTCTTCAAAGAACTACCATGACAATCATGTATTTGTTTTGTTTGTCATAATAAGTTAAATGTTTAATATCACTAGCATCACTATTCATTGATAAATTGATAAATCTATTTTCCTTTAAACGTGTTTGATTGAATGATTAAATTTGCCTTGTTACTTAATTATTAATGTTCTTATTTCCCTGTAACATTTTCAACTCTTATTAATAGAAGAACGCATGTCACGTGCAATTTCAAACTAGGTTAGCAAATCTTACTGCACTGAGTAAGTTCCATCTCACACATGATATATGAGATGTATGTATGTTTATATGTTTATTAGAGGCTTTTACTCTTTTTTTATCTATTTATAATAATTTTTGAACATTTAGCTCTTCTTTATGCTCACTTATAAAAATCTCAAATTCAATATGGCGTTTCTGGAAAAGGGGGGTAACCTTGATTGTAAAGCGGGAACTTTTCGTTTTCACTGGTGACCCTCATTTTTAGCTTATTATTATAAAGCCTATTATAAATGAAATATACATAGTCTAATTAGTGGAGCTATCCTACTCACCCCGGCGTCGGCGTGAGCGTGAGCGTGACAATGTTTAGTTTGCGTACCACCCCAAATATTTCCTATGTGCCTTGACATATAGCTCAAATATTTTGCATACTTCTTTATCAACATGACCCTAACCTATAAACAAGAGCAGAAAACTGTATCAAGCATTTTGTAAGAATTATGGTCCTTTGTTCACTTAGAATATGCATATTATTAATGTTTAAGTTTGCGTACCACCCCAAATATTTCCTATGTCCCTTGACATATTGCTTTAATATTTTGCATACCTCTTTACCAATATGACCCCAACCTTTAAACAAGAGCAGACAACTGTATCAAGCATTTTGTATGAATTATGACCCTTTTTTCTCTTAGAATATGCATATTATTAATGTCAAAGTTTGCGTACCACCCAAATATTTCCTATGTCCCTTTACATATTGCTTTAATATTTTGCATACTTCTTTACCAACATGATCCCAACCTTTAAACAAGAGCAGACAACTGTATCAAGCATTTTGTAAGAATTATGGCCCTTTTTTCACTTAGAATATGCATATTATTGATAAAAATATGTAAAATTTTGCGTACCACCTCAAATATTTTCAATGTCCCTTGACCTATTGCTTTAATATTTTGCAAACTTCTTTAACAACATGACCCCAATCTATAAACAAGAGCAGATAACTGTATCAAGCATTTTGTAAGAATTATGGCCCTTTTTCCATTTAGAATATGCATATTATTGATAAATCTATGTTAAAGTTTGCGTACCACCTCAAATATTTTCAATATCCCTTGACATATTGCTTTCATATTTTGCAAACTTTTTTACCAACATGACCCCAATCTATAAACAAGAGCAGACAACTGTAGCAAGCATTTTGTAAGAATAATGGCCCTTTTTGTCGTAGTAACTGAATATTTTCTTAAATTTTGTGTTTAGATCGACTTGATTTTTTAAGTATCAAAGCTATTGTTTTCAAACTTCAAATATTTTCTTACTACCATGAGGGTACTGTACTTGGCAAGTTAAATTGTACCTTGACCTTTGAATGACCTTGACTCTCAAGGTCACAATAATAAATTTTACTTTATTGCCATAACTTCTTTATGTATGATAAGATTTTATTCATATTTTTTACAATACAACACTTACCTGAATACTACAATGGACTCCACCCAAACAAAACAATACCCCACGCCCCAACCCAGAATCCCTGCACCCCCGCCCCCCCCCCCCCCCCCCCAAAAAAAAAGAAATATTTTTTTTTCCCTTTATTTTTTTAAAAGATTGTCTAATAATTGACCACACCCCACATTATACCCCCGCTCACCCCCCCCCCACCCAACAAAAAAATAAAAAATTTTTCCTTGAAACATGGCAAAAAAATATTTATTTACTTTATTTTTGAAGGACCATCCAAACATCCCACCCAAGCTATTGCTATCAAACTTGAAAAAAAATCTTATGAGTTTGTTTTATGTCTTTACAAATGTTCAATAGATTGTTGAAAATATACCTGAACTATTACCTTGACCTTATAGAATAATTTGAACAATTTCCCGATGATGGCTTATGTTATACTGTAAAGCACTCAAATAGTCGAGCGCGCTGTCCTCTGACAGCTCTTGTTTTCTTTATTTTTCATTCAAGCATATATTGTAGATGATTTCTATGTTAGAAGATTGTCATTTCCTTTTGCCATGTTTTTTTATGCCCCCTTTCGAAGAAAAGGGGGCATATAGTTATCGGACTGTCCGTCTGTCCGTCTTTCCGTCACACTTTGCGTTTATGTTTCGAAAAATGCTCATAACGTCTATGTCCCCTTGCGATAAATCCTTCATATTTGGTATACATGTGTATATGGACAAGGCCTTTCCATAGGCACAAAAATTTCGACCCCTGTGACCTTGACCTTGAACTTAGGGTCTGCGTTTAGGTTTCAAAATCTGCGTTTAGGTTTCGAAAAATGCTCCTAACTTCAATGTCCCTTGAGATATAACCTTCATATTTGGTATGCATGTTTACATCGACAAGGCCTTTCCATACGCACAAACATTTTGACCCCCTGGTGACCTTGACCTTGAACTTAGGGTCCGCGTTTTGGTTTCGAAATCTGCGTTTAGGTTTCGAAATCTGCGTTTAGGTTTCAAAAATGCTATAATCTTCTATCAAAGCGTTTATAGGGGGCATATGTCATCCTATGGTGACAGCTCTTGTTTGACAATTTATTTTAAAAAACAGACTCGTGACTAGAGATTGCAATTTTTCTTGTTTTCGAAGGATGATAACATCACTTGTTGTTACTGTGTATGCCCCCCTTTGAAGAAGAAGAGGTATATGTTTTGCACATGTCGGTCGGTCCGTCGGTAGGTCCCGTCCACAAGATGGTTTCCGGATGATAACTCAAGAACACTTAGGCCTAGGATCATGAAACTTCATAGGTACATTGATCATGACTGGCAGATGACCCATATTGATTTTCAGGTCACTAGATCAAAGATCAAGGTCACAGTAACTCGAAATAGTAAAATGGTTTCCGGATGATAACTCAAGAATGCTTAGGCCTAGGATCATGAAACTTCATAGGAACATTGATCATGACTGGCAGATGACCCTATTGATTTTCAGGTCACTACGTCAAAGGTCAAGGTCACAGTGACTAGAAACAGTAAAATGGTTTCAGGATGATAACTCAATAATGCTTACACTTAGGATCATAAAACTTCATAGGTACATTGATCATGACTGGCAGATGACCCCTATTTATTTTCAGGTCACTAGGTCAAAGGTCAAGGTCACTGTGACAAAAAACGTATTCACACGATGGCTGACACTACATTTGACAGCCCATATGGGGGCATGCATGTTTTACAAACAGCCCTTGTTTCTTTATTCCTTTTGTCATGTTATAAACTATCATATTTGTATATATTATGCATTTATCTATTAATACATTCTAAAAAAGTGTTGTTTGCTCAACATTTGGATGAATGAGAGTGAATTTTGTAAATAAATGGTTCACAAAAAATGGAGGAAAAAATTTTGGGGGTTCAAAACTGAAAATATCAAAAACAATATTGTACGGTGAATTGTATTTAAAATTTAATGATCAATGCAGAATACCACAATACTTAGAAATATGCGAAGAAAGAAGAGAAAATCAACATGTCCATCACCCTCAATCTGCGCAGAAAGCGTTAACTTTTTCATGCAATTTTCTTTTCTTTCATTTTAATGAATGCCGTAAGTGTCCCGGTATAGCTAGGGTACATAAGAAAACTGGCGCTCTGCCGGAATGCCACCGGCATTCGCCAGGGCTCCGCCGGGCATTACCGTTGACGACCGGGGTGAAACCGGGC